>NC_056729.1:1029968334-1030138334 GCF_019279795.1 Protopterus annectens
AAAGGCCCCAAAATAGGAGCAGATTTTAAATATTGATGTAATTTACTCAGAAAGTTGCTAGAATAACTTGATTTGTGATAGCATGCATTTCATGAAGGACATGAAGCCTGAAACTTAAATGTATGTCATTATTTAGTGATGTCAATCCTCAGTGATTTATCACAAAAACACAAATGTTATGAGGAAATGAAGAAAAATGAGGCAAAATTCTCGGCATTCTGCAAAAATCTGGACAGCTGAGAGGTATGCTTATTCTTCCCTTTTTTTAACTTTCCTATACTTAATAGTTTGCTCCCTTTAGAAGGATAATCATGATAGGGATCTTACTGTTAACCATGTATTGTGGTTTGCTGCACTTCTTGTAGCATTATGAAGTTGCATATTTGGATGTGCCGACGTGTGCATGCAACATGTAGGCTAGAGCTGCCTGAGACTTCTGTAACCACACCAGTGATACGCCGCTCTATTCACGGCTGTATCATTTATGTGAGCAGATTTCTTAATTAGTTACCTTTGAACCGTGTCACACAACACCTTGGTAGCCCTTGCAAGGCCTCCTGATGCATGGTTCTGAATCCCAGGGTGTAATTGTAAAATTTCAATAGCATAAATGCTGCCAGTTATTTTAAATATTTAAAAATAATTCTGAAAAGATGATTTTTACCAGTTGTGGCATATGGAGATAGCAATAAAAGTGAGGAATGACAAGAAAACTGGAGATGCAGCCATCAAAAAGTGCAAATGATTTTGAATTTTGACAAACAGGAAAAGTCATATAAAGAAGAAGAAGAAAGGAAATATCTTCTCTGTGATGAATAAGATTCAAATCTGTGACAACTGTTGTACTAAAAATTTAAGGCTTGAATATAATTAACTGTAATGCTACCACTTGAAGTAACTGACTGACTTTTCCAAGTTTACTCAAAATGTATGCCCATTTGTATATTTCAATACCTGATCCAAAAATATGCAGACAGTACCTCTCAACCTCTTAGAGCAAGAAACCTGGACAAAGCCATAAATGAAAGTGTGACAAAGGCCCAAAAATATGGACAATTGTTAAATAGTGCTCTTGTAAAGTTAGAAATTTCCAGAGGGTATGAAGTCTAAAACGCAAATGTCTGTCATTATTTTCTAACTTTAATCTTTAGGGATTTGCCACTAATTTGCTAGAAACCCACAATTTTATGAAAAACAGACCAAAAATATGAGGCAAAAGTCTGGACATTCTGCGAAAATCTGTACAGTTGAGAGGTATGAGATAGTCTGAAGAAGCAATAATTATTGTATTTCAATGAGATATTTTGTATTAACATTTGTTGATGGACTAATTTGTTTGGGGATCAAGACCTTTTGCTTTTGTGGATAATCTTATTGTAGGTTAAACAATTATCCTACTTGGTCTTCTGTCTAATGCTACTTTATCACACCTGTAAACAAAGGAGAAAGGAGATCTGTGATGTTGCAATTCTTCTCGAATTGCAGCATCTGTAAACAAACCAAAAAAGACATCTGTGAAGATGCAACTGTTCTGGGATAATACAATTCTAGTACTTAAAAATAGATGCCATGAACACCTCTGTGAACTATCTGTTCTACTGATAACCTGTTATACTAATTATGTAACTCTGCTTTTGACTAGGGACATAATTCACTTGTTTTCTGTTTTAAGCACTGTAGCAGTTAATGACTTAACCTGTAGCATGTGATATTGCACTGTACTACAGCTACTAAAAACATTGCAGTCTTATCATAGCAGCTAATTAATTTAACAACACATTTTCAAATTATATACTGAGCACCGTAGCTATACTTCTAAGATGTTAACCTTTAAGCAAAGAAACACAGCAACACAATATTAGATAAATTAATATATTATCAATTAAAATAAAAAAACACACTGAGTCAAGTATAAACATTGCACCAGATGACAAATTAATCGTTCTGTATTCAGTCTAATAATATTTGAAATGGTTAAAGCAAGTGTCAGTGGTGTAACAGGAGGCACACTTGCATTTGGTGTAGAAGGCTGTAGGTTCTATTCTTACACCAGATAGCTTGATTGTTGACACTACTGTGGAACATAAGAGGGGTGCTGCCTTCCTGAGTGTGTTATCCTTTGGATGAGATGTTAAACCAATGTCCTATCTGCTTAAAGGTATTGTTAGAGTACATGGATATAAAAGATCCCATGGCAGCTATTGAAAAGACCAGGGGAAGCACCCTGATGCCCTGGACAAATTTCTACTGGTAGTATGAATACCACCTCAGGTTTTCCCTGAAAAGAGTCAACCAACCTAGTGGGACAAACCTGGTCAACAAAGGAAAAATAAAATAAGGCTTAAGTAGAGTGAAATATACAAGACTAGTGACAGCATCATAAGGTGTTCTAATCACTCTGATATACATTTTACTGTCACTCATTCCTACAGTGAACATTAAAGTTGACAATAAATTTGACCACACACAATGGATGGTTCTGCATATCACTACAAAAAAAAAAAAAACAAAACAAAGGCAAGGTGGCAGTGTCCTTGGGTGATCCTGCATGAGGAAAATCCTGCAGCTTAATTGCACACCAACCACCTGGAACAGGAATGTCAGTTACAGGAATGTGTAATGGAGTATCGGGAAGGGTTTAGAAGCTTAGTATAGAGTGGCTGTCCCATGTGGAATTGAGGCAGCTCTATGTAATGTTCACAGACTTATGGTTTAGCTGTGATCTAATGTCATTCATGTCAAGGAGCCATTACTCCTCCTTTTGAAAATGAAGGTATCATAATTTTGTCCAGTGATGTGTCTACTGAGAGTTCTGATAGGATTCTTATCCTTATGGAAAGCATTATGGTACTGTGTTATCAAAAACTTAAAACAAAGCACATGAATCAAAGTCATTCACAAATATTTTGGGTGGTATTAACACACACACAAGAAGAAAGTACAAAGAAAAGAATGAAAAGACACAGTAACTATCATATTGACAATGCACACCTTAGAGTGGACCCAGTCGTCAGGGACTTAGGGACATACATAGACAGTAATCTAGCCTTTGATCATCACGTGTGTACAGTAGTGAGGAAATCATTCTATGTTGCTGAACTTAGAAACAAAGGTATGCCATCTAGGTCTAAGGAAGTTATTCTTCCACTGTATTCAGCATTCATCAGACCTATCATTGAGTACAATGTCCCCTTTGGTATGTACTTAACCAGGCATATCCAACAACTGGAATGTTTGCAGAGGTTCCTCACTAAAAGAATACAGAGCATAAGTAAAAATGTCCTCTGCAGACTGCCTCAAGGCCCTATCCCTGTATTCTGCCTCCAACAGGCTTTTGAGGGGAGATCTATGCCTGTCATACAGGACAGCATCAGACTCCACTCTGATGGACCTCCTGCATAGCCACAAAACAAACAGTACCAGAATTACCACTTCCACTAAACCTTGCCTGTGATATAAATAGGACCTGCTGGAGAGACAGGTATGTATCCCAGAACCTACCCCATCTCTGGAACAGGCTCCCCATCCATGTGAAGCAGACTTCCTCCCTAACCCAACTCAAGTGTAACTTGGACAATTGGATGGGAACAGGAAATTCATCCCTGCTTTGGCACCTATGTTTCTAATGGACATAGGCAACCTGTAAATGGTTCGTATTCCAGGCCCCGCTTGCAAATGTTTCATCTCCCAAGTCCCCACTTACATTTAACAAGGGTACCAGAACTTGATAGATGTTTGGGATGCATGGCTAGGCTTAAAAAGGCTCTTTAGGTCTTAAGCCTAGTAAACACGTATGAACCTATATAAAATTAGAAGACAAGAGAAAAATGAAATAGTGATATTCTATGTTTTAATGCTATATAAAGGAAATTTATATATTCAGAGTGCATGGCTAGGCTTAAAAACAGCAGTCAGTACATTACTTATGATGTCTGCACACCACTCAGTACATTACTTACGATATCTGTAGAGCACTCAGAAAGTTACTTATGATATCCGTATAGCACTCAGTACAGCACTTATGATGTCTGTACAGCACTCAGTACATTACTTACGATAGCTGTAGAGCACTCAGTATGTTACTTATGATATCTGTAGAGCACTCAGTATGTTACTATGACATCTGTACAGCATTCAGTACAATACTTACGATATCTGTACAGCACTCAGTACATTACATATGATGTCTTTACAGCACTCAGTATATTACTTATGATGTCTGTACAGCATTCAGTACATTACTTACGATATCTGTACAGCACTCAGTACGTTACTTATGTTGTCTGTACAGCACTCAGTATATTACTTATGATATCTGTACAGCACTCAGTACATTACTTATGATGTCTGTAGAGCACTCAGCATGTTACTTATGATGTCTGTACAGCACTCAGTACATTACTTATGATAGCTGTACAGCACTCAGTACATTACTTATGATATCTGTACAGCACTCAGTATAGTACTTATGATGTCTGTACAGCACTCAGTACATTACTTATGATATCCGTACAGCACTCAGTACGTTACTTATGATATCTGTACAGCACTCAGTACATCACTTATGATATCTGTACAGCACTCAGTGCATTACTTATGATGTCTGTACAGCACTCAGTACCTTACTTACAATATCTGTACAGCACTCAGTACAGTACTTATGATATCCGTACAGCACTCAGTACATTACATTACTTATGATAGTTGTACAGCACTCAGTACACTACTTATGATGCCTGTACAGCACTCAGTACATTACTTATGATGTCTGTACAGCACTCAGTAAATTACTTATGATATCTGTACTGCACTCAGTACATTACTTATGATGTCTGTACGGCACTCAGTACATTACTTACGATATCTGTACAGCACTCAGTATGTTCTTATGATATCTGTACAGCACTCGGTACATGACTTATGATATCTGTACAGAACTCAGTACATTACTTATGATATCTGTACAGCACTCAGTACAGCACTTATGATGTCTGTACAGCACTCAGTACATTACTTATGATATCTGTACAGCACTCAGTACATTACTTATGATATCTGTACAGCACTCAGTACATTACTTATGATATCTGTACAGCACTCAGTACATTACTTATGATATCTGTACAGCACTCAGTACATTACTTATGATAGCTGTACAGCACTCAGTACATGACTTATGATATTCTTACAGCACTCAGTACAGTACTTATGATGTCTGTACAGCACTCAGTACATTACTTATGATATCTGTACAGCACTCAGTACATTACTTATGATATCTGTACTGCACTCAGTATGTTACTTATGATATCTGTACAGCACTCAGTACATTACTTACGCTATCTGTACAGCACTCAGTACATTACTTATGATATCTGTACAGAACACAGTACATTACTTATGATGTCTGTAAATCACTCAGTACACTTATGATATCTGTACAGCACTCAGTACATTACTTATTATATCTGTACAGCACTCAGTACATTACTTATGATATCTGTAAAGCACTCAGTACGTTACTTATGATGTCTGTACAGCACTCAGTACATTACTTACAAAATCTGTACAGCACTCAGTACACTACTTATGATGCCTGTACAGCACTCAGTACATTACTTATGATTTCTGTACAGCACTTAGTACATTACTTACGATATCTGTATAGCACTCAGTATATTACTTATGATGTCTGTACAGCACTCAGTACATTACTTATGATATCTGTACAGCACTCAGTAGGTTACTTATGATATCTGTACAGCACTCGCTACATCACTTATGATATCTGTACAGCACTCAGTACATTACTTATGATATCTGTACAGCACTCAGTACATTACTTATGATATCTGTACAGCACTCAGTACATTACTTATGATGTCTGCACATTACTTATGATATCTGTACAGCACTCAGTACATTACTTATGATATCTGTACAGCACTCAGTACATACTTATGATATCTGTACAGCACTCAGTACATTACTTATGATATCTGTACAGCACTGAGTACATTACTTATGATATCTGTACAGCACTCAGTATATTACTTATGATATCTGTACAGCACTCAGTACATTACTTATGATATCTGTACAGCACTCAGTACATTACTTATGATGTCTGTACAACACTCAGTACATTACTTATGATATCTGTACAGCACTCAGTACATTACTTATGATATCCGTACAGCACTCAGGACATTACTTATGATGTCTGAACACCACTCAGTACATTACTTATGATATCTGTACAGCACTCAGTGCATTACTTATGATGTCTGTACAGCACTCAGTACAGTACTTATGATATCCGTACAGCACTCAGTACATTACTTATGATGTCTGTACAGCACTCAGTAAATTACTTACGATATCTGTACAGCACTCAGTACATTACTTATGATGTCTGTACGGCACTCAGTACATTACTTATGATATCTGTACAGCACTTAGTACATTACTTATGATATCTGTACAGCACTCAGTAGGTTACTTATGATATCTGTACAGCACTCAGTACATTACTTATGATATCTGTACAGCACTCAGTACATTACTTATGATATCTGTACAGCACTCAGTACACTATGATATCTGTACAGCACTCAGTACATTACTTATGATATCTGTACAGCACTCAGTACATTACTTATCTGTACAGCACTCAGTACATCACTTACGATATCTGTACAGCACTCAGTACCTTACTTACAATATCTGTACAGCACTCAGTACAGTACTTATGATATCCGTACAGCACTCAGTACATTACTTATGATGTCTGTACAGCACTCAGTAAATTACTTATGATATCTGTACTGCACTCAGTACATTACTTATGATGTCTGTATGGCACTCAGTACATTACTTACGATATCTGTACAGCACTCAGTATGTTCTTATGATATCTGCACAGCACTCAGTACATTACTTATGATATCTGTACAGCACTCAGTACCTTACTTATGATATCTGTACAGCACTCAGTACATGACTTATGATAGTTGTACAGCACTCAGTACACTACTTATGATGTCTGTACAGCACTCAGTACATTACTTATGATTTCTGTACAGCACTTAGTACATTACTTACGATATCTATATAGCACTCAGTATATTACTTATGATGTCTGTACAGCACTCAGTACATTACTTACGATATCTGTACAGCACTCAGTGTTTGACTTATAATATCTGTACAGCACTCAGTACATTACTTACGATATCTGTACAGCACTCAGTACATTACTTATGATATCTGTACAGCACTCAGTGCATTACTTATGATGTCTGTACAGCACTCAGTACCTTACTTACAATATCTGTACAGTACTCAGTATGTTACTTATGATATCTGTACAGCACTCAGTACATTACTTACGATATCTGTATAGCACTCAGTATATTACTTATGATGTCTGTACAGCACTCAGTACATTACTTATGATATCTGCAGCGCACTCAGAACATTACTTATGATATCTGTACAGCACTCAGTACAGTACTTGTGATGTCTGTACAGCACTCAGTACATTACTTATGATATCTGTACAGCACTCAGTACATTACTTATAGCTGTACATCACTCAGTACAGCACTTATGATGTCTGTACAGCACTCAGTACATTACTTATGATATCTGTACAGCACTCAGTACATTACTTATGATATCTGTACAGCACTCAGTACATTACTTATGATATCTGTACTGCACTCAGTATGTTACGATATCTGTACAGCACTCAGTACATTAGTTATGATAGCTGTACAGCACTCAGTACATGACTTATGATATTCTTACAGCACTCAGTACATTACTTATGATATCTCTAGAGCACTCAGTATGTTACTTATGATATCTGTACAGCACTCAGTACATCACTTATGATATCTGTACAGCACTCAGTACATGACTTATGATATCCGTACAGCACTCAGTACATTACTTATGATATCTGTAGAGCACTCAGTATGTTACTTATGATATCTGTACAGCACTCAGTACATTACTTATGATATCTGTACAGCACTCAGTACATTACTTATGATATCTGTACAGCACTCAGTACAGTACTTGTGATGTCTGTACAGCACTCAGTACATTACTTACGATATCTGTACAGCACTCAGTACGTTACTTATGATGTCTGCACAGCACTCAGTACATTACTTACAAAATCTGTACAGCATTCAGTACATTACTTATGATATCCGTACAGAACACAGTACATTACTTATGATGTCTGTACAGCACTCAGTACATTACTTATGATATCTGTACAGCACTCAGTACATTACTTATGATGTCTGTACAGCACTCAGTACAGTACTTATGATCTCTGTACAGCACTCAGTACTTTACTTACGATGTCTGTACAGCACTCAATACATTACTTATGATGTCTGTACAGCACTCAGTACATTTCTTACGATATCTGTACAGCACTCAGTACAGTACTTATGATATCTGTACAGCACTCAGTACATTACTTATGATGTCTGTACAGCACTCAGTACATTTCTTATGATATCTGTACAGCACTCAATACATTACTTATGATGTCTGTACAGCACTCAGTACATTACTTACGATATCTGTACAGCACTCAGTATGTTCTTATGATATCTGTACAGCACTCACTACATCACTTACGATAGTTGTACAGCACTCAGTACAGTACTTATGATGTCTGTACAGCACTCAGTACATTACTTACGATACCTCTACTGAACTCAGTACAGTACTTATGATCTCTGTAAAGCACTCAGTACATTAAGTACGATGTCTGTACAGCACTCAGTACATTACTTATGATATCCGTACAGCACTCAGTACTTGATATCTGTACAGCACTCAGTACGTTACTTATGATGTCTGTACAGCACTCAGTACATTACGTATGATATCCCTACAGCACTCAGTACAGTACTTATGATGTCTGTACAGCATTCAGTATATTATTTATGATATCAGTACAGCACTCAGTATGTTACTTATGATATCTGTACATCACTCAGTACGTTACTTATGATAATTGTACAGCACTGACTACATCACTTACGAAATCTGTACAGCACTCAGTACATTACTTATGGTGTCTGTACAGCACTCAGTAAATTACTTACAATATCTGTACAGCACTCAGTATGTTCTTATGATATCTGTATAGCACTCACTACATCACTTATGATAGTTGTACAGCACTCAGTACACTACTTATGATGCCTGTACAGCACTCAGTACATTACTTATGATTTCTGTACAGCACTTAGTACATTACTTACGATATCTGTATAGCACTCAGTATATTACTTATGATGTCTGTACAGCACTCAGTACATTACTTATGATATCTGCAGCGCACTCAGAACATTACTTATGATATCTGTACAGCACTCAGTATGTTACTTATGATGTCTGTACAGCACTCAGTACATTACTTACGATATCTGTACAGCACTCAGTATAGTACTTATGATGTCTGTACAGCATTCAGCACATTACTTACGATATCTGTACAGCACTCAGTATGTTACTTATGTTATCTGTACAGCACTCAGTATATTACTTATGATATCTGTACAGCACTCAGTACATTACTTACGATGTCTGTAGAGCACTCGGCATGTTACTTATGATGTCTGTACAGCGCTCAGTACATGACTTATGATATCCGTACAGCACTCAGTACGCTACTTATGATATCTGTACAGCACTCTGTACATCACTTATGATAGCTGTACAGAACTCAGTACAATACTTATGATATCTGTACAGCACTCAGTACATTACTTATGATATCTGTACAGCACTCAGTACATTACTTATGATAGCTGTACAGCACTCAGTACATGACTTATGATATCTGTACAGCACTCAGTACATCACTTATGATATCTGTACAGCACTCAGTACATGACTTATGATATCCGTACAGCACTCAGTACATTACTTATGATATCTGTAGAGCACTCAGTATGTTACTTATGATATCTGTACAGCACTCAGTACATTACTTATGATATCTGTAAAGCACTCAGTACAGTACTAGTGATGTCTGTACAGTACTCAGTACATTACTTACAAAATCTGTACAGCATTCAGTACATTACTTATGATATCTGTACAGAACACAGTACATTACTTATGATGTCTGTAAATCACTCAGTACACTAGCTATTATATCTGTACAGCACTCAGTACATTACTTATGATATCTGTAAAGCACTCAGTACAGTACTTGTGATGTCTGTACAGCACTCAGTACATTACTTACGATATCTGTACAGCACTCAGTACATTACTTACGATATCTGTACAGCACTCAGTATATTACTTATAATATCTGTACAGCACTCAGTACATTACTTACGATATCTGTACAGCACTCAGTACGTTACTTATGTCTGCACAGCACTCAGTACATTACTTACAAAATCTGTACAGCACTTAGTACATGACTTATGATATTTGTACAGCACTCAGTACATTACTTATGATATCTGTAGAGCACTCAGTATGCTACTTATGATATCTGTACAGCACTCATTACATTACTTTTGATGTCTGTACAGCACTCAGTACAGAACTTATGATCTCTGTATAGCACTCAGTACTTTACTTACGATGTCTGTACAGCACTCAGTACATTACTTATGATATCTGTACAGCACTCAGTACATGATGTCTGTACAGCATTCAGTACATTAGTTATGATGTCTGTAGAGCACTCAGTACATTACTTATGATATCCGTACAGCACTCAGGACATTACTTATGATGTCTGAACACCACTCAGTACATTACTTATGATATCTGTACAGCACTCAGTGCATTACTTATGATGTCTGTACAGCACTCAGTACCTTACTTACAATATCTGTACAGCACTCAGTACTTATGATGTCTGTACAGCACTCAGTACCTTACTTACAATATCTGTACAGCACTCAGTACAGTACTTATGATATCCGTACAGCACTCAGTACATTACTTATGGTGTCTGTACAGCACTCAGTAAATTACTTACAATATCTGTACAGCACTCAGTACATGATGTCTTTACAGCACTCAGTATATTACTTATGATGTCTGTACAACACTAACTACATCACTTACAATATCTGTACAGCACTCAGTATAGTACTTATGATGTCTGTACAGCATTCAGTACATTACTTACGATATCTGTACAGCACTCCATATGTTACTTATGATATCTGTACATCACTCAGTACATTACTTATGATGTCTCTACAGCACTCAGTACATTACGTATGATATCCCTACAGCACTCAGTACAGTACTTATGATGTCTGTACAGCACTCAGTATATTACTTATGATATCTGTACAGCACTCAGTACATTACTTATGATATCTGTACAGCACTCAGTACATTACTTATGATATCTGTACAGCACTCAGTACAGTACTTGTGATGTCTGTACAGCACTCAGTACATTACTTACGATATCTGTACAGCACTCAGTATATTACTTATGATATCTGTACAGCACTCAGTACATTACTTATGATATCGAACACAGTACATTACTTATGATATCTGTACAGCACTCAGTACATTACTTATGATATCTGTACAGCACTCAGTATGTTACTTATGATATCTGTACAGCACTCAGTACATTACTTATAGCTGTACATCACTCAGTACTTATGATGTCTGTACAGCACTCAGTACATTACTTACGATATCTGTACAGCACTCAGTACATGACTTATGATATCCGTACAGCACTCAGTACATTACTTATGATATCTGTAGAGCACTCAGTATGTTACTTAATATCTGTACAGCACTCAGTACATCACTTACGATATCTGTACAGCACTCAGTACATGACTTATGATATCCATACAGCACTCAGTACATTACTTATGATATCTGTAGAGCACTAAGTATGTTACTTATGATATCTGTACAGCACTTAGTACATTACTTACGATATCTGTACAGCACTCAGTACATTACTTATGATATCTGTACAGCACTCTGTACAGCACTTGTGATGTCTGTACAGCACTCAGTACATTACTTACGATATCTGTACAGCACTCAGTACATTAATTACAAAATCTGTACAGCACTCAGTACATTACTTATGATATCTGTACAGCACTCAGTACATTACTTATGATGTCTGTACAGCACTCAGTACATTACTTATGATATCTGTACAGCACTCAGTACATTACTTATGATATCCGTACAGCACTCAATACATTACTTATGATGTCTGTACAGCACTCAGTACATTACTTATGATATCCGTACAGCACTCAGTACATTACTTATGATATCTGTACAGCACTCAGTATGTTACTTATGATATCTGTACAACACTCAGTACATTACTTACGATATCTGTACAGCACTCAGTACATTACTTATGATATCTGTACAGCACTCAGTACATTACTTATGATGTCTGTACAGCACTCAGTACAGTACTTATGATCTCTGTACAGCACTCAGTACTTTACTTACGATGTCTGTACAGCACTCAATACATTACTTATGATGTCTGTACAGCACTCAGTACATTTCTTATGATATCTGTACAGCACTCAGTACAGTACTTATGATATCCGTACAGCACTCAGTACATTACTTATGATGTCTGTACAGCACTCAGTACATTTCTTACGATATCTGTACAGCACTCAATACATTACTTATGATATCTGTACAGCACTCAGTACATTACTTACGATATCTGTAGAGCACTCAGTATGTTACTTATGATATCTGTACAGCACTTAGTACATTACTTATGATGTCTGTACAGCACTCAGTACAGTACTTATGATCTCTGTACAGCACTCAGTACTTTACTTACAATGTCTGTACAGCACTCAGTACATTACTTATGATATCTGTACAGCCCTCAGTACATGATGTCTGTACAGCATTCAGTACATTAGTTATGATGTCTGTAGAGCACTCAGTACTTTACTTACGATATCTGTACAGCACTCAATACATTACTTATGATGTCTGTACAGCACTCAGTACATTACTTATGATATCTGTACAGCACTCAATACATTACTTATGATGTCTGTACAGCACTCAGTACATTACTTACGATATCTGTACAGCACTCAGTATGTTCTTATGATATCTGTACAGCACTCACTACATCACTTACGATAGTTGTACAGCACTCAGTACAGTACTTATGATGTCTGTACAGCACTCAGTACATTACTTACGATATCTCTACTGAACTCAGTACAGTACTTATGATCTCTGTACAGCACTCAGTACATTAAGTATGATGTCTGTACAGCACTCAGTACATTACTTATGATATCCATACAACACTCAGTACATGATGTCTGTACAGCACTCAGTACGTTACTTATGATGTCTGTACAGCACTCAGTACATTACGTATGATATCCCTACAGCACTCAGTACAGTACTTATGATGTCTGTACAGCATTCAGTATATTATTTATGATATCTGTACAGCACTCAGTATGTTACTTATGATATCTGTACATCACTCAGTACGTTACTTATGATAATTGTACAGCACTGACTACATCACTTACGAAATCTGTACAGCTCTCAGTACATTACTTATGATGTCTGTACAGCACTCAGTATATTACTTATGATATCTGTACAGCACTCAGTACATTACTTACGATATCTGTACAGCACTCAGTACATTACTTATGATATCTGTACAGCACTCAGTACAGTACTTGTGATGTCTGTACAGCACTCAGTACATTACTTACGATATCTGTACAGCACTCAGTATATTACTTATGATATCTGTACAGCACTCAGTACATTACTTATGATATCCGTACAGAACACAGTACATTACTTATGATGTCTGTACAGCACTCAGTACACTAGCTATTATATCTGTACAGCACTCAGTACATTACTTATGATGTCTGTATAACACTCAGTACATTACTTATGATATCTGTACAGCACTCAGTACGTTACTTATGATATCTGTACAGCACTCTCTACATCACTTACGATATGTGTACACCACTCAGTACAGTACGTATGATGTCTGTACAGCACTCAGTACATTACTTACAATATCTGTACAGCACTCAGTACATGACTTATGATATCCGTACAGCACTCAGTACATTACTTATGATATCTGTAGAGCACTCAGTATGTTACTTATGATATCTGTACAGCACTCAGTACATCACTTACGATATCTGTACAGCACTCAGTACATGACTTATGATATCCATACAGCACTCAGTACATTACTTATGATATCTGTAGAGCACTCAGTATGTTACTTATGATATCTATACAGCACTTAGTACATTACTTACGATATCTGTACAGCACTCATTACATTACTTATGATATCTGTACAGCACTCAGTACAGTACTTGTGATGTCTGTACAGCACTCAGTACATTACTTACGATATCTGTACAGCACTCAGTATATTACTTATGATATCTGTACAGCACTCAGTACATTACTTACAAAATCTGTACAGCACTCAGTACATTACTTATGATATCCGTACAGAACACAGTACATTACTTATGATGTCTGTACAGCACTCAGTACATTACTTATGATGTCTGTATAGCACTCAGTACAGTACTTATGATCTCTGTACAGCACTCAGTACAGTACTTATGATATCTGTACAGCACTCAGTACATTACTTATGATATCTGTACAGCATTCAGTACAGTACTTGTGATGTCTGTACAGCACTCAGTACATTACTTATGATATCTGTACAGCACTCAGTACATTACTTATGATATCTGTACTGCACTCAGTATGTTACGATATCTGTACAGCACTCAGTACATTACTTATGATATCTGTACAGCACTCAGTACATGACTTATGATATCTGTACAGCACTCAGTACATTACTTATGATATCTGTAGAGCACTCAGTATGTTACTTATGATATCTGTACAGCACTCAGTACATCACTTATGATATCTGTACAGCACTCAGTACATGACTTATGATATCCGTACAGCACTCAGTACAGTAATTATGATGTCTATACAGCACTCTGTACATTACTTATGATGTCTGTACAGCACTCAGTATATTACTTATGATATCTGTACAGCACTCAGTACATTACTTATGATATCTGTACAGCAGTCAGTGCAGCACTTATGATGTCTGTACAGCAATCAGTACATTACTTACGATATATGTACAGCACTCAGTACATGACTTATGATGTCAGTACAGCACTCAGTATATTACTTATGATATCTGTACAGCACTCAGTACATGACTTATGATATCCGTACAGCACTCAGTACGTTACTTATGATATCTGTACAGCACTCAGTACGTTACTTATGATATCTGTACAGCACTCTGTACATCACTTATGATAGCTGTACAGCACTCAGTACAATACTTATGATGTCTGTACAGCACTCAGTACATTTCTTATATCTGTAGAGCACTCAGTATGTTACTTATGATATCTGTACAGCACTTAGTACATTACTTATGATGTCTGTACAGCACTCAGTACAGGACTTATGATCTCTGTACAGCACTCAGTACTTTACTTACAATGTCTGTACAGCACTCAGTACATTACTTATGATATCTGTACAGCCCTCAGTACATGATGTCTGTACAGCATTCAGTACATTAGTTATGATGTCTGTAGAGCACTCAGTACTTTACTTACGATGTCTGTACAGCACTCAGTACATTACTTATGATATCTGTACAGCCCTCAGTACATGATGTCTGTACAGCATTCAGTACATTACTTATGATATCCGTACAGCACTCAATACATTACTTATGATGTCTGTACAGCACTCAGTACATTACTTACGATATCTGTACAGCACTCAATACATTACTTATGATGTCTGTACAGCACTCAGTACATTACTTACGATATCTGTACAGCACTCAGTATGTTCTTATGATATCTGTACAGCACTCACTACATCACTTACGATAGTTGTACAGCACTCAGTACAGTACTTATGATGTCTGTACAGCACTCAGTACATTAAGTACGATGTCTGTACAGCACTCAGTACATTACTTATGATATCTGTACAACACTCAGTACATGATGTCTGTACAGCACTCAGTACGTTACTTATGATGTCTGTACAGCACTCAGTACATTACATATGATATCCCTACAGCACTCAGTACAGTACTTATGATGTCTGTACAGCATTCAGTATATTATTTATGATATCTGTACAGCACTCAGTATGTTACTTATGATATCTGTACAGCACTCAGTACATCACTTATGATATCTGTACAGCACTCAGTACATGACTTATGAATCTGTACAGCTCTCAGTACATTACTTATGATGTCTTTACAGCACTCAGTACATTACTTATGATATCTGTAGAGCACTCAGTATGTTACTTATGATATCTGTACAGCACTCAGTACATTACTTATGATATCTGTAAAGCACTCAGTACAGTACTAGTGATGTCTGTACAGTACTCAGTACATTACTTATGATATCTGTACAGCACTCAGTACATTACTTATGATATCTGTACAGCACTCAGTACATTACTTATGATATCTGTACAGCACTCAGTACATTACTTATGATATCTGTACAGCACTCAGTACAGTACTTGTGATGTCTGTACAGCACTCAGTACATTACTTACGATATCTGTACAGCACTCAGTATATTACTTATGATATCTGTACAGCACTCAGTACATTACTTATGATATCTGTACAGCACTCAGTACGTTACTTATGATGTCTGTACAGCACTCAGTACACTAGCTATTATATATGTACAGCACTCAGTACATTACTTATGATGTCTGTACAACACTCAGTACATTACTTATGATATCTGTACAGCACTCAGTACATTACTTATGATATCTGTACAGCACTCGCTACATCACTTATGATATCTGTACACCACTCAGTACAGTACTTATGATGTCTGTACAGCACTCAGTACATTACATACGATATCTGTACAGCACTCAGTACATGACTTATGATATCCGTACAGCACTCAGTACATTACTTATGATATCTGTAGAGCACTCAGTATGTTACTTATGATATCTGTACAGCACTCAGTACATCACTTACGATATCTGTACAGCACTCAGTACATGACTTATGATATCCATACAGCACTCAGTACATTACTTATGATATCTGTAGAGCACTCAGTATGTTACTTATGATATCTATACAGCACTTAGTACATTACTTACGATATCTGTACAGCACTCATTACATTACTTATGATATCTGTACAGCACTCAGTACAGTACTTGTGATGTCTGTACAGCACTCAGTACATTACTTACGATATCTGTACAGCACTCAGTATATTACTTATGATATCTGTACAGCACTCAGTACATTACTTACAAAATCTGTACAGCACTCAGTACATTACTTATGATATCCGTACAGAACACAGTACATTACTTATGATGTCTGTACAGCACTCAGTACACTAGCTATTATATCTGTACAGCACTCAGTACATTACTTATGATGTCTGTACAGCACTCAGTACAGTACTTATGATCTCTGTACAGCACTCAGTACTTTACTTACGATGTCTGTACAGCACTCAATACATTACTTATGATGTCTGTACAGCACTCAGTACATTTCTTATGATATCTGTACAGCACTCAGTACAGTACTTATGATATCCATACAGCACTCAGTACATTACTTATGATGTCTGTACAGCACTCAGTACATTTCTTATGATATCTGTACAGCACTCAATACATTACTTATGATGTCTGTACAGCACTCAGTACATTACTTACGATATCTGTACAGCACTCAGTATGTTCTTATGATATCTGTACAGCACTCACATCACTTACGATAGTTGTACAGCACTCAGTACAGTACTTATGATGTCTGTACAGCACTCAGTACATTACTTATGATATCTCTACAGAGCTCAGTATAGTACTTATGATCTCTGTACAGCACTCAGTACATTAAGTACGATGTCTGTACAGCACTCAGTACATTACTTATGATATCCGTACAACACTCAGTACATGATGTCTGTACAGCACTCAGTACGTTACTTATGATGTCTGTACAGCACTCAGTACATTACGTATGATATCCCTACAGCACTCAGTGCAGTACTTATGATGTCTGTACAGCATTCAGTATATTATGATATCTGTACAGCACTCAGTATGTTACTTATGATATCTGTACATCACTCAGTACGTTATTTATGATAATTGTACAGCACTCACTACATCACTTACGAAATCTGTACAGCTCTCAGTACATTACTTATGATGTCTGTACGGCACTCAGTACATTACTTACGATATCTGTACAGCACTCAGTATGTTCTTATGATATCTGTACAGCACTCACTACATCACTTACGATAGTTGTACAGCACTCAGTACACTACTTATGATGTCTGTACCGCACTCAGTACATTACTTACGATATCTGTACAGAACTCAGTACATTACTTATGATGTCTGTACAGCACTCAGTATATTACTTATGATATCCATACAGCACTCAGTATATTACTTATGATTTCTGTACAGCACTTAGTACATTACTTACGATATCTGTATAGCACTCAGTATATTACTTATGATGTCTGTACAGCACTCAGTACATGACTTATGATATCCATACAGGACTCAGTACATTACTTATGATATCTGCAGTGCACTCAGAACATTACTTATGATATCTGTACAACACTCAGTACATTACTTACGATATTTGTACAGCACTCAGTACACTAGCTATTATATCTGTACAGCACTCAGTACATTACTTATGATATCTGTACAGCACTCAGTATGTTACTTATGATGTCTGCACACCACTCAGTACATTACCTATGATATCTGTACAGCACTCAGTACATTACTTATGATATCTGTACAGCACTCAGTATATTACATATGATATCCGCACAGCACTCAGTACATTACTTACGATATCTGTACAGCACTCAGTATGTTACTTATGATATCTGTACAGCACTCAGTACATGACTTATGATATCCGTACAGCACTCAGTACATTACTTATGATATCTGTAGAGCACTCAGTATGCTACTTATGATATCTGTACAGCACTCAGTACATTACTTATGATATCTGTACAGCACTCAGTACATGACTTATGATATCCGTACAGCACTCAGTACATTACTTATGATATCTGTAGAGCACTCAGTATGTTACTTATGATATCTGTACAGCACTTAGTACATTACTTACGATATCTGTACAGCACTCAGTACATTACTTACGATATCTGTACAGCACTCAGTACATTAATTACAAAATCTGTACAGCACTCAGTACATTACTTATGATATCCGTACAGAACACAGTACATTACTTATGATGTCTGTACAGCACTCAGTACACTAGCTATTATATCTGTACAGCACTCAGTACATTACTTATGATGTCTGTACAGCACTCAGTACAGTACTTATGATCTCTGTACAGCACTCAGTACTTTACTTACGATGTCTGTACAGCACTCAATACATTACTTATGATGTCTGTACAGCACTCAGTACATTTCTTATGATATCTGTACAGCACTCAGTACAGTACTTATGATATCCGTACAGCACTCAGTACATTACTTATGATGTCTGTACAGCACTCAGTACATTTCTTACGATATCTGTACAGCACTCAATACATTACTTATGATGTCTGTACAGCACTCAGTACATTACTTATGATATCTGTAGAGCACTCAGTATGTTACTTATGATATCTGTACAGCACTTAGTACATTACTTATGATGTCTGTACAGCACTCAGTACAGTACTTATGATCTCTGTACAGCACTCAGTACTTTACTTACAATGTCTGTACAGCACTCAGTACATTACTTATGATATCTGTACAGCCCTCAGTACATGATGTCTGTACAGCATTCAGTACATTAGTTATGATGTCTGTAGAGCACTCAGTACATTACTTATGATATCCGTACAGCACTCAATACATTACTTATGATGTCTGTACAGCACTCAGTACATTACTTACGATATCTGTACAGCACTCAGTACATTACTTATGATGTCTGTACAGCACTCACTACATCACTTACGATAGTTGTACAGCACTCAGTACAGTACTTATGATGTCTGTACAGCACTCAGTACATTACTTACGATATCTCTACTGAACTCAGTACAGTACTTATGATCTCTGTACAGCACTCAGTACATTAAGTACGATGTCTGTACAGCACTCAGTACATTACTTATGATATCCGTACAACACTCAGTACATGATGTCTGTACAGCACTCAGTACGTTACTTATGATGTCTGTACAGCACTCAGTACATTACGTATGATATCCCTACAGCACTCAGTACAGTACTTATGATGTCTGTACAGCATTCAGTATATTATTTATGATATCTGTACAGCACTCAGTATGTTACTTATGATATCTGTACATCACTCAGTACGTTACTTATGATAATTGTACAGCACTGACTACATCACTTACGAAATCTGTACAGCTCTCAGTACATTACTTATGATGTCTGTACAGCACTCAGTATATTACTTATGATATCTGTACAGCACTCAGTACATTACTTACGATATCTGTACAGCACTCAGTACATTACTTATGATATCTGTACAGCACTCAGTACAGTACTTGTGATGTCTGTACAGCACTCAGTACATTACTTATGATATCTGTACAGCACTCAGTATATTACTTATGATATCTGTACAGCACTCAGTACATTACTTATGATATCTGTACAGAACACAGTACATTACTTATGATGTCTGTACAGCACTCAGTACACTAGCTATTATATCTGTACAGCACTCAGTACATTACTTATGATGTCTGTACAACACTCAGTACATTACTTATGATATCTGTACAGCACTCAGTAGGTTACTTATGATATCTGTACAGCACTCGCTACATCACTTATGATATCTGTACACCACTCAGTACAGTACTTATGATGTCTGTACAGCACTCAGTACATTACTTACAATATCTGTACAGCACTCAGTACATGACTTATGATATCCGTACAGCACTCAGTACATTACTTATGATATCTGTAGAGCACTCAGTATGTTACTTATGATATCTGTACAGCACTCAGTACATCACTTACGATATCTGTACAGCACTCAGTACATGACTTATGATATCCATACAGCACTCAGTACATTACTTATGATATCTGTAGAGCACTCAGTATGTTACTTATGATATCTATACAGCACTTAGTACATTACTTACGATATCTGTACAGCACTCATTACATTACTTATGATATCTGTACAGCACTCAGTACAGTACTTGTGATGTCTGTACAGCACTAGGTACATTACTTATGATATCTGTACAGCACTCAGTATATTACTTATGATATCTGTACAGCACTCAGTACATTACTTACAAAATCTGTACAGCGCTCAGTACATTTTTTATGATATCCATACAGAACACAGTACATTACTTATGATGTCTGTACAGCACTCAGTACACTAGCTATTATATCTGTACAGCACTCAGTACATTACTTATGATGTCTGTACAGCACTCAGTACAGTACTTATGATCTCTGTACAGCACTCAGTACTTTACTTACGATGTCTGTACAGCACTCAATACATTACTTATGATGTCTGTACAGCACTCAGTACATTTCTTATGATATATGTACAGCACTCAGTATATTACTTATGATATCCATACAGCACTCAGTATATTACTTATGATTTCTGTACAGCACTTAGTACATTACTTACAATATCTGTACAGCACTCAGTACATTACTTATGATGTCTGTACAGCACTCAGTACATTACTTATGATGTCTGTACAGCACTCAGTATATTACTTATGATATCTGTAGAGCACTGAAAACATTACTTATGATATCTGTACAAAACTCAGTACATTACTTACGATATTTGTACAGCACTCAGTACACCAGCTATTATATCTGTACAGCACTCAGTACATTACTTATGATATCTGTACAGCACTCAGTATGTTACTTATGATGTCTGCACACCACTCAGTACATTACCTATGATATCTGTACAGCACTCAGTACATTACTTATGATATCTGTACAGCACTCAGTATGTTACTTATGATATCTGTACAGCACTCAGTACATGACTTATGATATCCGTACAGCACTCAGTACATTACTTATGATATCTGTAGAGCACTCAGTATGTTACTTAATATCTGTACAGCACTCAGTACATCACTTACGATATCTGTACAGCACTCAGTACATGACTTATGATATCCATATAGCACTCAGTACATTACTTATGATATCTGTAGAGCACTCAGTATGTTACTTATGATATCTGTACAGCACTTAGTACATTACTTACGATATCTGTACAGCACTCAGTATATTACTCATGATATCTGTACAGCACTCAGTACATTGCTTACAAAATCTGTACAGCACTCAGTACATTACTTATGATATCCGTACAGAACACAGTACATTACTTATGATGTCTGTACAGCACTCAGTACACTAGCTATTATATCTGTACAGCACTCAGTACATTACTTATGATGTCTGTACAGCACTCAGTACAGTACTTATGATCTCTGTACAGCACTCAGTACTTTACTTACGATGTCTGTACAGCACTCAATACATTACTTATGATGTCTGTACAGCACTCAGTACATTTCTTATGATATCTGTACAGCACTCAGTACAGTACTTATGATATCTGTACAGCACTCAGTACATTACTTATGATGTCTGTACAGCACTCAGTACATTACTTATGATGTCTGTACAGCACTCAGTACATTTCTTACAATATCTGTACAGCACTCAGTACATTACTTATGATGTCTGTACAGCACTCAGTACACTAGCTATTATATCTGTACAGCACTCAGTACATTACTTATGATGTCTGTACAGCACTCAGTACAGTACTTATGATCTCTGTACAGCACTCAGTACTTTACTTATGATGTCTGTACAGCACTCAGTACATTACTTATGATGTCTGTACAGCACTCAGTACATTACTTATGATATCTGTACAGCACTCAATACATTACTTATGATGTCTGTACAGCACTCAGTACATTACTTATGATATCTGTACAGCACTCAGTATGTTACTTACGATATCTGTACAGCACTCAATACATTACTTATGATGTGTGTACAGCACTCAGTACAGTACTTATGATGTCTGTACAGCACTCAGTACATTACTTACGATGTCTGTACAGCACTCAGTACATTACTTATGATATCTGTACAGCACTCAGTACATGATGTCTGTACAGCATTCAGTACATTAGTTATGATGTCTGTAGAGCACTCAGTACATTATTTATGATATCCGTACAGCACTCAATACATTACTTATGATGTCTGTACAGCACTCAGTACATTACATATGATATCCCTACAGCACTCAGTACAGTACTTATGATGTCTGTACAGCATTCAGTATATTATTTATGATATCTGTACAGCACTCAGTATGTTACTTATGATATCTGTACATCACTCAGTACGTTACTTATGATAATTGTACAGCACTGACTACATCACTTACGAAATCTGTACAGCTCTCAGTACATTACTTATGATGTCTGTACAGCACTCACTACATCACTTACGATAGTTGTACAGCACTCAGTACAGTACTTGTGATGTCTGTACAGCACTCAGTACATTACTTGCGATATCTGTACAGCACTCAGTATATTACTTATGATATCTGTACAGCACTCAGTACATTACTTATGATATCTGTACAGAACACAGTACATTACTTATGATGTCTGTACAGCACTCAGTACACTAGCTATTATATCTGTACAGCACTCAGTACATTACTTATGATGTCTGTACAACACTCAGTACATTACTTATGATATCTGTACAGCACTCAGTATGTTACTTATGATATCTGTACAGCACTCTCTACATCACTTACGATATGTGTACACCACTCAGTACAGTACGTATGATGTCTGTACAGCACTCAGTACATTACTTACAATATCTGTACAGCACTCAGTACATGACTTATGATATCTGTACAGCACTCAGTACATTACTTATGATATCTGTAGAGCACTCAGTATGTTACTTATGATATCTGTACATCATTCAGTACATCACTTACGATATCTGTACAGCACTCAGTACATGACTTATGATATCCATACAGCACTCAGTACATTACTTATGATATCTGTAGAGCACTCAGTATGTTACTTATGATATCTATACAGCACTTAGTATATTACTTACGATATCTGTACAGCACTCATTACATTACTTATGATATCTGTACAGCACTCAGTACAGTACTTGTGATGTCTGTACAGCACTCAGTACATTACTTACGATATCTGTACAGCACTCAGTATATTACTTATGATATCTGTACAGCACTCAGTACATTACTTATGATGTCTGTACAGCACTCAGTACACTAGCTATTATATCTGTACAGCACTCAGTACATTACTTATGATGTCTGTACAGCACTCAGTACAGTACTTATGATATCCGTACAGCACTCAGTACATTACTTATGATGTCTGTACAGCACTCAGTACATTACTTATGATATCTGTACAGCACTCAGTACATTACTTATGATGTCTGTACAGCACTCAGTACATTTCTTATGATATCTGTACAGCACTCAATACATTACTTATGATGTCTGTACAGCACTCAGTACATTACTTACGATATCTGTACAGCACTCAGTATGTTCTTATGATATCTGTACAGCACTCACTACATCACTTACGATAGTTGTACAGCACTCAGTACAGTACTTATGATGTCTGTACAGCACTCAGTACATTACTTACGATATCTCTACAGAGCTCAGTACAGTACTTATGATCTCTGTACAGCACTCAGTACATTAAGTACGATGTCTGTACAGCACTCAGTACATTACTTATGATATCCGTACAACACTCAGTACATGATGTCTGTACAGCACTCAGTACGTTACTTATGATGTCTGTATAGCACTCAGTACATTACATATGATATCCCTACAGCAATCAATGCAGTACTTATGATATCTGTACAGCATTCAGTATATTATGATATCTGTACAGCACTCAGTATGTTACTTATGATATCTGTACATCACTCAGTACGTTATTTATGATAATTGTACAGCAGTCACTACATCACTTACGAAATCTGTACCGTTCTCAGTACATTACTTATGATGTCTGTACAGCACTCAGTATATTACTTATGATATCTGTACAGCACTCAGTACATTACTTACGATCTCTGTACAGCACTCAGTACATGACTTATGATATATGTAGAGCACTCAGTATGTTACTTATGATATCTGTACAGCACTCAGTGTATTACTTATGATATTTGTACAGCACTCAGTACATGATGTCTGTACAGCACTCAGTACATTAGTTATGATGTCTGTAGAGCACTCAGTACATTGCTTATGATGTCTGCACAACAGTCAGTATGTTACTTATGTCTGTACAGAAGTCAGTACATTTCTTATGATATCTGTACAGCACTCACTACATCACTTACGATAGTTGTACAGCACTCAGTACAGTATTTATGATGTCTGTACAGCACTTAGTACATTACTTATGATATCTGTGTACCAAATGAAGATTAACTAAAACAAGTTTACAGCTTGTATTATTTATAGAGCTAGTTATTTAATTGCATTTCAGTGGTCACTGTTGACAGCTTGACCTTATGTTTTCTTCTTTTACTTTCCTTTTAGTCTGAATATTTCAATGTTTGTGCATGCATGTGTATGTGTGTGTGTGTGTGTGTGTTTGCCTGTCTGTCTGTGTTTGTATCTGCATATGTCTATTCAACTGCTCAAGAGAAAATAACTAGAGATCACCTAGCCCTCCCAATCAGTCATGGCTTCCTTCTGCTTCACAGACTTCAAAATCCAATAAACCACCGGAATAGTGAAAAATCATTTAGCAAGTGAAAAATATAGAACACAGAAATGCATCTACTTCTTTCTTTTTTCCGTGCTTTTTTTTCTCCTGTGCAGCTGTCTATCATTGGGCCCCAGTACTTCCCCTCATTTGCAGGTCTGCCTACCCCTGTTAGCCTCCCCTGCACTCAGTCCAATAAGGTTTGGGGCTAAAGAGGAAATGGAGGCATCTAGTTATTGCATCATATTATTGCTGCCATTTGTTTTACTGATGTTCTACTTTTTCAAGTTTCCTGCATGTGACTATTACATTTGATGGGTAGGATTGTAATGGGGACATGCTGACATGTCATTCCTCCTCTGCAGCTACATAGTCAATGTCCACCACCCTTCCACATTAAGGAGCATAACTTACTGCATGTCCCCAGTCTCCATCAGAGATCAGACATGAAGATTATCCAGGCAAATGCCACATCCCCAGGGATGTGAATGCTCATCATTCTCTGCCAGTGCCTCATATGCCTGAGCTACTAAATCTAGCCTGGGCTGCAATCAGGGCTTTATACCTCTATGCCACACTACTGGCTGCCATCTACTTGTCTGATGTGGAGACATGCCTCAGGTTTGTAGTTGATTAGTTTGTCAATAACTGCAAGCTGGGTGCTGTTATTGATTTCCCCACAGACTCTTATATTCTCCTAGCAAGGCTAGATACAGTCAACACCTGGTGGTCTGAAATTGCCTTAAACTTAATGCCAAAAATGTAGTGTAGTTGCATTTAGAAAGCAAGTGTTTTCCATTAATTACCCCATAAATGGACCTGCTTAAGATCCAGACAGTTGCTTGAAAGCTGGGCACATTTGGCAACAATGCACCATCCTTTAATCATCAAGTAATGTTCAATGATCTAATAATACTACATAAAAAATCAGTAATAACTAAATAATCAAGAACCCTCTCGCATAGCAACCAAAGTAAATTTTCACATGGCTGAGGATTCTTTGACTATCTGAACAAAAGGGGAGACAGTATAAACAAACAAGGCTGTTTGGCTACGTATACTATTTTACACCACTAGACATCCTGAAGTATATACATACCTTGTATTCCATTCATTGCCAAACTTTTAGCCTCTTTAGACAATAAGATATATCAGTGGTGAGAACAGTCCTATAATGTTTTGACAAAAATGATTGACATTCCTAATAGACTCAGCACTAAGAATTTCTGGATATTATCAGAACTGCACAACTCTACAAATTCAGATAAAACTTATAATTCCATTCCGTTCTTTCCAAATATAAAAGCTACTATTTGTTGAGTCTTGCTATGACAAGAAAATCATTATTACAATGTGCTAATGTAAGGGAGCATAGGTGCTGAGTTGGTCACACACTGAGTGCAGTGTTAAAACTCAGAGAAGACAGACAATGGAAGTTTTACATTTCCTTTAAACTTTTCCCTTATCGCCAAATGAGTGTGACCTCAGAGGTTTTTCATATGTATATATATATATATATATATATATATATATATATATATATATATATATATATATATATATATATATATATATATATATATATATATATATATATATATATATATATATATATATATATATATATATATATATATATATATATATAGATAGATATCAAGGAGGGGACTTGCCTCCACATTTGTGGTGCAGGGGTAATTTTTTGTGTTTTTCAACTTTTCTCTGCCACTTGTTTAGGGATGCAGTGTTTTGGATATTAGAGGATGTCAACACTGTAGACATAATTTTGCATACTAAGATCCTTCACAAAAACTGTGATCTAGTAGGTCTAATATTGTTATTCTGCACATTTTCACTACAATGATATACATGGAACAACTGGCCTTGTTTCAAAAATAGCTAGAGTTTTAGTACCAAAGTATGCATTTAATAATCTTAAAGTTTCTTAAAGCAAGCATGAATTACATTCTGTACATACAGTATAAAAAAAAATCTAATATTCACTTTTATTTTAAAGTTATTAATGTTTATTTGTTTAAGCTGTAGGAATATCAGTTTTAGCTATTTCTTGCCCATTTACAAAAAAGAATATAGAACGTGTATATAAAAATAGACAACTTAGTTGTCTGTAGCAGCCGTATTACTCCTTACTCATTTCATAGATAGCCATATGCTAAAAAGATTTTACCCTCATCCTTTATTTTAATGTTATTTTCTTAGAAACCTTGAATTATAGTTCAACCTTTATTAATAAAAAATAGAGTAGATACATGGATGGGAGCAGTACTTATTTATATATATATTTAGCTGCTATACTGCTTTCACCTTCAATGTATCTGATTCCAAGTTACCGACAAGCTGTTGAATGACAACTTTTCAAACCCAGAAAACCTTAGGCACAGCTGACTGAAATCAGCTGAGTGAAAATATAGGCAGTTGTTCTGTGTGAGATCACGGTACAGTGGGGATCAGAGGATTTGCCCTTCCCCCACTGTAGTGTGATGTTGGAGTTGGTATATGTAATTAATATAGGGTGTGGGGGGCACAGCTCTCTACATGGACAGCAAATGGGCATTGTTTCCTACAAAAACCTTTTTATTTCTTTTCTTTTCATTTATTTTGTGTTTTTTGATTGGCTGCGGATCAAGAAGCTGTGCTCAATCAGTGGGTTCCTATTACATGATCACAGACACGTTCTGTTGAATGCGTCTTGATCGAACATAAAACAGTGAAAAGGCAAAATAGCGAAGCAGCTTTTAAGCGAATTCTTTCGCTGCAAAGCCCCCCACTTTATGTAATGTTATAAAGTTTTTTTTAATTTTTTTTTTTTTTTGGAACAGTGATTTTTTTTCCCTTGGAAAAAAATCCCTGTTCTGAGGTTTCGGCATTGGAAGCTTTTGCTTACATGGGGTCGATTAATCATCGTTTGCTTTTTTAAGCGTGTAATGGTGTATTATAGACCCCAATCAGTTGCTGTTTGATGGTTGTCATTTTCAGCGAGTTGTCAGCTGTCCCCTGTTTCTTATTTTGCTTTAATTTTATTTGTATTACTTGTGACAAGTTCTTGCTTTCCCACTGTTCTGCTAAAAAGAATCTTGAATATAATTTTCTGATTAAATGAGCATAGTAAGTGGCTATACAGACACACGCATGCGCACACACACACACACACACACTCACACACACACACACACACACACACACACACACACACACACACACACACACACACACACACACACACACACACACACACACACACACACACACACACACACACACACACACACACACACACACACACACACACACACACATTTCCATTGCAGGTATGTGACACAAATAAATAAATGAGTAAGTAAAATAAAAAAAAGTGACAACCAGGTAAAAAAAAATAAGAACAAGATAGAAAACAAAATATTTATTTGTTAACTGTTTTTATCCATTCATTTAATAGGGCTTCTTCAGACAAACACTACATCAAACAAAAGGAATTTAATAGAATTACAGAGCCTCACACATGATTGAAATCAACACATGAGCATGGTTAAATAGAACCTGACCCCTTTCAGTGTTTTAGTGGAGGTTACTTAAGAAATGTTTTAAAATTAACATGTTCTTTTAAATTTAGAAAGTGCATGAATTTAGTAAAACACATTAGGTGTACTTCCTGTAATGTAATACATTGTTAAAATCTCTACAGTGTAGTTCCTGGAAGATATAGTCTAACACATAAAACCCTTACAATTATCACAACTAACCAAATATTTATTTATTTTACTTTACCACCAAAGTCTGACTTGGAACAAAGCAATTTTTAGCAGAGGCCCAGGGAGGAAATGCTCCAGACACATCTCTTTGTAATGTGACAGGAAACCAGAGTACCCGGAGAAAACCCACACAAACACACGGAGGACATGCAGACTCCACACAGAAGGCACTCCAGCTGAGAATCAAACTGGAGAACCTCTTGCTGTGAGGCGACAACACTACTGCTGCACCACTGCACTGTTCAGCTGTTTATACAAGGCATATCTTTTTAAGAATAGCATATCTTTCTTTATATCTCTATATCTATACATCTATGGTTACTGCATAGGCTATTGAAGTACTTTCTTTTTTAATACATGTTATTCAGTTTCAAGTTATTGAATAACAGGTAAATCAATTAAAGAGGAATACCATAGCAGAGTGTTTACAGCAGCAAAATCTGACAAAACAGGGGGCAAGGTGTTTTCACTTTTCTCCCAGTATTGTGCAATCATGGAATTATTATATTTTAGTGGGCAAACCTCTCAAGTGTACCTCATCTTGAGGAATGTTCCTCATTCGGGGTCTTAAAACGTTCATGTTCCTCAAAGTTCCACATCGAAAGGATCTGTTGCATATTCAGTGTTAGCAATATTTTAACTGATATCAGTGGCAACTAGAACTGAATCATATTATGAAATTAAAAGACCTGCTCTAGAAGTAAAAATAGCACATTTTAGCCATCCTATGAGCTTCCTTGTTGAAGCTGTTAGTCAGTCATTAGTATGTGTTCCACATATTGCCAATTTGTTCCACATTATGACAGGCAGCATTCCTCATTTTGAAGATGGTAGGTTAAGAGCTATGTTACTGGGTATGTGGGAGATGCATTCCCTCATGTGGGGAATGTTGCAAAAAATAATGAAAGACAGATTTTTTTTTGTAGCTTTCAATAATTCGGACATTTGATTTATTGTTTTTAGAAACATAGTGTTTGAGTTAGGTGTAATTTGATGGGATGTGAAAACCCCTACACACACACACACACACACACACACACACACACACACACACATCGGAAATGATTACTGGGGTGGCCAATGAACACAACACAGGAGCAGCAGATTTCTTCAGCTCTCCACAAATTTCATTTGACAGGAATTAATTTACTTAAATGTCAGAAATTACTTTGGAAATTTTCCTGTCAGTTTATCAGTCCTTCTCTCCCCAGATACATCCAGCAACTACTGTGGATAATATGGAATGGATATACTAAAAAGACAACTTTCATAGAAAAACTACAAAACAAATAGACTTGTTACATCACACTGACACACACACACACAGGAATACACATTAATATATATGTGTTAAAAACCTATGTCCCAAACATATACATTTATACTGGAAAATTGTCATGTGATATATTTTAAAGCAGTAGTATAGCATGTTTGTAAAATCTAGTTACTAAAATGTGTTTGCTGTGCATTATTTTGTATAAAGCAGACAGATTTATTGAAGGTAAGACAGTAAGATGGTGTCATATATATATATATATATATATATATATATATGTGTGTGTGTGTGTGTGTGTGTATGTATGTGTGTGTAATGTGTGTGTGTGTGTGTGTGTGTGTGTGTGTGTGTGTGTGTGTGTGTGTGTGTGTGTGTTTGTGTGTGTGTATGTGTGTGTGTGTGTGTGTGTGTATACATGTGTATATATATATATAACTGCTGCTTGGTGGGGGGTTAACTTAGTGGTAAATACTACTCTAAGTTGGTATATTTTACATTCATTGTCACTACAAAAAAAAAAATGAATCCTATAACGAAATCCCATAGATTCAATAAATACAGCTATATTTAAAGGGTACACCTAAAGGAGGAGATGTAACATTACTTATCTTAGAAAAAGAGGAGTGACTATTTTATGGAATAAATACTACATGAAGTGATACTACCACTATAGGAAAGAGAAGAATTACATCTAATATGTCCATATCTGATCATAATTCAATTGTTTTTGAATTCATGATAAAAGTTTGGGATGCCTTAAATCATATCTATATGGACAAAGTATCAGATGGTATAATAATAGAAGGAAATCTACAAGGGTATTTTATACAGAAGTTATTACACAAATAAATAAGCTTAAATCAAACATGGTATTATACCAGAGATATATACAATCCTTTCTAAAATACATATTCATTAATACATAAGGTTTTTATTTTGGCCCAAACTGAGTTAAGACAGGACAGGCTTCATTAAATAAAAAAAAATTTTTGATAATATAAGAAGAACTTTAACATTAATAGATTTTGCAAATAGGAAAATATTAGTCTTGATATAAGTTCAGCATTTGATTCAGTAAGTTGGGACTATCCATATGTTCACAAAAAAAATACCCATTCTACAAAACAACAAGGATGTCCACTTCCACTACTATTATATTTAGTTTAGTAGCCTTGGGGCTAATTTGATCAGAAACAGTACTGACATAGAGGGTTTTGAAATAGATGAAAATACAACATCAAGATATTAAATCTATTATATATAATAATTATAATACCTGTTTTCTTATTATACAAAATCTTTTAATACAATCAATAATACTTCCTACAAATAATTATCAAGAAACTGAACACACACTATGTTAAAATTTCTTATGGGCATAATAGACCTAGGATTGCATTAAATTACTTTATTAATAGATCAGTCATATGTCACAAAATGGAAAGATTATTGGGAGCTAATTAGTATACACTTCATGAAAATCTCCTTAACACATAAAATATTATTATTAGTTATCGGTACTTTTATATTCATGCACCTAAGTATAGGGAATGAGACAACATCTCATTAATAAAATAGATTTAATGTCTATAAGATAAAGGTAACTTTCATACATACATAAAGTTATCAGACAAGAAACTTTTTACAGTGTAGATTAATACTGAAATTATTTCACTTCTATTAATTGTGACCCACCAAATCAACAAGTTAAACAATATATAAGTCAATTAATGAATTTTGATATTATTCAACACACCTGTACCTCAAAGTGTTAAAAAGGTTAAGCTTCCCTTGTTATGGTCTATTCTAGCAGTGGCTAGGAAAATAATAACTAGAAATTGGATTTCAGATACACCTCTTTCGTTCAATGAATTTAAAAATGTTATGAATATAGTGTGCCATATGGAAATAAACACAATTAGGACTAGAACAAATAGAAAAACATCTTATTTTATTGTATGGGATAATTTACAAAATTTGTTAAAATTTTAATTTCAATAGCATGGTATTTTAGTTTAATTAATTGATCTGATTGTAGTGGATGTCTTTGTAAATACTTTAGTTGTTTTGTTGAATATTATAATAATACCTATTTTTAATTACTTGTATAAAATTGTTATGATATTTCTCTTATATGTTAAAACAATAAACCTGTTTTGAAAAAAAGGAAATGATTACTGGGTTGTTGCTGATATCACCGACATTTTCACCTTGTAGTTTAATACAGTTTACAAATACATATCAGTTATGTATTTGAATATGTGGTTTGGTTAACCTGAATTTATGTAAGCAAGTGTACACAATCTTTTGTTAGCAAAGACTTATCAGACTGCATCTTTTTTTTTCAAATTTGTTTGTATGATTTGAAAAAGTGTATAAGATTTGAAAAAAAAATGACTGGAATTTGCTTAAACAGTAATCTATGCTGCACAGTAATATTTTCTTACAAGTACTGCAGTTATTTCACTGAATTGATGCCTGAATGACATATCAAAAGCATTAGTGGGTGATTGCTTTAGAACCTAGACCCCAACTGTTGAATGTTGATATTTTACCTTGTTAGGTAATATTTCCTTCATTTCATATGTGCTTCATGAACCACATTTTGACTGCTTCTTGGTGTTCTACACATGCAGAAACTAGTTAATTTAGACAACTATGAAATGAACTGCAGGACATTCAACTTTAGACAACTGTATTCATTTTACTAGCTGATAACAGAAGTGAAGACTTTTTAATAAGCAAAAGATAAATAAAGCTGATTTAACAGTACAGCTTTTTCAAACTTTGCAATCTTTTCAGCTGCTAATTTTTATATCATTGCATCTTTTGAAGCTGCATACCATGGTTTTACGTATGTTGTTAAATTTAATGAGGCTAGTAAGGTATGAGGTGTGCATATATTTTAGTTTTGTGAGTCTGTCATTTTTTTGTTGAATTTAATAAATGGTAAATTAAATCCTTCTAAGTGTATCTTCTTGATATGTGTGAAGAGCTCTACTTGTTATACTCTGCATTTGTTAAATTTCATATAACAATTGTAAGAGTAAATTTGAAATTACTATCAGTTATTTTTATTTCTGACTGCAGAAAGTACAGTTGTGTACACTTACCATAAATGTAGATGTTCGAGTGTCTTCACTGTTGCAGGCATGACTGTAGGGTTCTTCCCTGCCAGCAGGCAGTCCTCGGTCGGCCAGAATCCCAAAGTCTGGGTCCGGCGTCGGCTGTTCAGCCATGCTCCCTGATGTCAGAGCACCAGGAGTACAAAGCTGAGAGCTGACGCCATGTTCTCCAGTTTTTCTTGCCCCAGATGTCAGAAGTTCCAAAATGAGTAAGGTCCCATACCCTTTGCAAATACACCTCAGAAGAAGGGTGAAAAAAAAAAAGGAACCACACAAAGGAAAAAATAAGAGGGGACAGGAGGGAGGGAAACCCAGACTGCAACAGTGAAGACACTCGAACATCTACATTTATGGTAAGTGTACACAACTGTACTATGTTCATCGTGTTTCACTGTTGCAGTCATGACTGTAGGGTAGAATCCCAAAGCAGAAAGAAAGGGAGGTGGTCATAAAGTAGAGGGGGTGGCTATCAGACCCTGCAAAACTGCAGAAGCAAAGCCTGCCCTAGACTTAGAGTAGAGAGGTAGATTGTAGTGCTTGGAAAAAGTATGCACTGAACTCCAAGTTGCAGCTTCCAAAATGTCTTTGGTAGGAACTCCCCTGAGGAAGGCAGCTGAAGTGGCAGCAGCTCTGGTAGAGTGAGTCCTTATATTCCCTGGGATTTGCTTTCCATGGTGTGAATAGCAAAATCTGATTCCATGAGCAATCCATTTAGAAATGGTCTGTTTTGAAATGGCTTTACCTTGGGAACTTGATGCATAAGAAACAAACAATTGCTCTGATTTCCTGATGTCCTTGGTTCTGTCCAGGTAAAAATGTAGTTGTCTTTGTACATCCAAGGAATGTAAGATCCTTTCCCCTTTGTTTTGAGGAGTGAGAAAAAAAGTTGGCAAGTGAATAGTTTGATTTAAAGCCACTTTGGAAACCACCTTAGGCATGAAAGTAGGATTAGTCCTTAAAGACACCCTGTCTTGATGAAAAATAATATAAGGTTCCACAGCCATTAGGGCTTGCAACTCTGAAACCCTCCTCGCAGAGGTCAGAGCTAACAGGATGGCTGTCTTCCAAGATAAAAACTTGATGTCAGATGAGGCAGCAGGCTCAAAAGGAGGTAAGGTGAGCTTTTCCAAAACATAGTTGAGATCCCAAGCAGGAATGGGAGGGGATCTAGGGGGCCTTAAGTTCTTAGCTCCACTGAGAAATTGTCTCATGAGCTGGTGGGAAAAGATAGGAGGGTCTGTATCATAATGAGCAGAAATAGCAGAGGTGTGTATCTTAATGGAAGAGAAAGAGAGACCCTTATGTAAGAGGTCTGACAGGTAAAGTAAAATCTGGGGAATGTTAGGAATAAGAGGATCAGAATCCTGAGCCTGCATCCAGGAACAAAATCTTTTCCATTTTCCTGCATAAGATTTTCTAGTGCTAGGACGTCTGGCTTCTAAAATGACATCCATAACCTGCTTGGGTAGGAGAGAATAAATCAAAGATCCTGGATTAACCAGGCTGCCAGGCTGAGAGTTTTGACATGGGAGTGTAGAATCTGACCCTGGTGTTGGGACAGAAGGTTCAGAATCTGTGGTAAAACCCAGGGTGGCTCTAGACAAAGGTTTTTCAGTGTTGGGTACCAAAACTGTCGAGGCCAATTTGGGGCCAGCAAGATTATCATCTTGGGCTTGTCCTGCTTGATCTTTAGTAATATCCGTGGAAGAAGAGGAAGAGGTGGAAAGGCATATCCCGAGAGGTTTCTCCAACTGAATGATAGAGCATCCACTTTCCAATCCAATCTTGATCATGGAAAGTCCGGGTGCAAAAAATTTGTAGTTGATGATTGAGGTGGGATGCAAAGAGGTCTATGTGAGGACATCCCCAGACTGCTGTAATCATCTTGAATATTTCGGAGTTCAACATCCATTCGTGTGGATCCGAAAGGTTTCTGCTCAGACTGTCTGCCAGGAAGTTTTGCTTCCCTGGTAGAAACTGTGCTTGAAGGTCCAGATTGCAAGATAGAGCTGTGTTCCAAAGATCCATGGCTATTCTGCAAAGGGGATAGGAATGAGATCCCCCTTGCTTGTTTATGTACCACATAACTGTGGTGTTGTCTGTCCGTATTAGTAGTTGTCCTGGTTGTAGAAGATTCCTGAAGGCCAATAGAGCTTTCTGAATGGCTAACATTTCCTTTAAATTGATATGCAGGTGCTTCTGATCCTTTGTCCAAAGGCCCTGCAGACAGCTGCCCCGAAAATGGGCTCCCCATGCATAATCTGAGGTGTCCGTGGTTAGAATCTGAGTGGCAGGAGGCAGACAGAAGGGTTTTCCTTTGTTTAGAGTACATGCCTTGGACCACCAAAGGAATTCCTTTTGAAGACAAGGCAGGATGGAGATCAGTATGTCTAGACTGTGGCAATGCTGAGACCATACACTTTTTAGGTACCACTGTATTTTCCTCATATGTAGTCTTGCATATGGTATGAGAAGGATGCAGGAGGCCATGTAACCCAGAGCCTGCAGGAATCTCCTTGCAGATAGCTGAGTTGTAGTTGCCAAGGTTTTGAAAGTTGAAGCCAGCTGTAACTGTTTTTCGTATGTCAGAAATGCCATCTGGGTTGTTGTGTTTAGAGAAGCACCCAGAAAAATTATCTGTTGTGAGGGTGTCAAATTTGACTTTTTTATGTTTACAGTGAATCCCAGGAACTTGAGAAGATTCTGAACAAACTGTAGATGCTGGAGTAAGACATCCTTGCTGTCTGCCTGAATAAGACAGTCATCCAGATAAGGGTAAATTTGAATTCCCTTGAGTCTGCAATAAGCTACTACTGGAGCCAGGCACTTGGTGAAGACCCTGGGTGCAGTAGACAATCCAAAGGGCAGCGCAGAGAATTGGTAGTGCCTCGATCCTGCCTTGAACCTGAGGTATTTTCTGCGTTCCTGTCTGATGGGAATGTATAAATATGCTTCTTTTAAATCCAAAGTTACCATCCATGCATTTTTGGTCAGCATTGGCAGTAGCTGCTGTAGAGTAAGCATCTTGCATTTTGGTATCTCTAGAAAAGTGTTCAAAACTGACAGATCCAGAATGGGTCTCCATGAATTTTGATTCCTGTGGACTAGAAAGAGCCTTGAGTAAAAACCTTGTCCCATCCCTGAAAGTGGAACTAGTTCTATGGCTTTCATAGCCAAGAGAGCTTCCACCTGGTTTAATGCCTCTGACCATTGATGTTTTGGAAGATCTGGCCATCCGCTTGGCCTTGGAGGGGTATGAAAATGGAATTTGTAACCTCTTGAAACCACATCCAGAACCCACTTTTCTTGGGTTATATGAGTCCAATTTAGATGAAAAAGAGAAAGTTTTCCTCCGAGAGGGGCTTCCAGGCAAGAAGTTCCTGCAGCCCAACAGAGGGAGTCATTGAGTCTGTTTTCTGTGAGCTTGAGACCTGTCTTCTCCTCCTCTAGGGGTGGAAGCAGTCCACTGTCTTGGTCTATAAGAGGCTTGCGTTTGAGGCCTACCTCGGGGGCGTCTATAGCTACCTCTCCGAGGCCTGTCTGAATTGGGAAAGGACCAATTTTTTGTAGGCCAATTCCTGCTAAATCTGGGTGGCTGTATTTGTAAGAAATCTTTAACTGTTTGCATGGACTTTGCCTTGTCCTTCATCTTTTTAATCACGTCTTCAGCTTTAGATCCAAATAAAACATTATGCTGAACAGGAGCATCCAATAATTTAGCCTTTACCTGATCTGGCAAATTTTGTTCCTTTAACCATGCATGCCTTCTAATTACTGTGCCAGAGGCAGCAGCCCTACAAGAAGCCTCCAAGGCATCAAATCCACAGTGTAAACCATGTTTCCCAACTTGTTCAGTGGTATGCAGTAAGTCATGTAGTTCCTTATCATCTGCACAGGCGGAAATGGAAGTTAGCTTTTGCTTTAAAACAGACAGGAGAAATTGCTAGTATTTCAGCATATGAAACTGACAGTTTAAAGCCCTAATAGATAAAGTAGCAGAAGTGTACACTTTTTTTGCCCCATCTTTCTAAAGATCTGGAATCCTTCTCAGTGGGAATGGGGTTTTTAGCAGAAGCGGCCTTAATGCCCTTAGGACCCTGAGAAATGGTTTCAGGGTCAGCCGTAGGGTTCTTGAATAAAAACCGATGGGAATCAGGAACCCTATAGTATTTGTCTGGCTTAACAGGAGCTGGAGGAAAAGAGTCAGGAGTTAAGTTAGCCTCCGAAAAAGCATCATCCACAATATCAAAAATAGGAGGAATAGCCAGGGGCCTATGTTGGGGAAGAAGAAGAAAATCCCTTAGTCTTTTCTTAGATTCTGAGAACTCCTGTCCTTCCCAGTGGAAATGTTCCCTCATTTCATGCAAATTTTCCCCAAAAGAGAAATCCTCAGGGGGAGAAGCTGAAGGAATGGATTCCTCAGCATCAGAATCCTCATAAGGAGGGAAAGAATATTCCTGGTCAGAAGAAGAAAGAGAAGAAACAGAAGCCTGATCAGAGGAGTCATAATAAACTTCCTGCCTTGGCCTTTTATCTGGAGGGGGATGTGAACCCCTAATCATAGTAAGTAAGTCCTCCGCCATTGTAAGTAACTGTTTCTGAGACTTGGGAGCCGGATCAGAAGAGGCCTGGGTTGCAGTCTTTGATTTGGATGGGGTCTTTGCCTTTGTCTTTGGCTTTGCCTTTATAAGAAGCTGAGTAGGCCTGAAAACCCCTTCGGAAGCCGGTACCTGCACAGCGGACCCATCCGAAGGAGCATTGTCCGAAGGTCCAACTGAAATATTCAAAGGCCTAGTTGGCTCGTGGAGTCCTATCGGTTCCAAAATGGCCAATGACAGGGACTGCAAAAGCGCCTCACTGACGACGGCCGAACCTGAAGCTGGCTCTGCTTGTGCGATATCGTCTGATTTGGACCTCAGAGGCCTGTCTTTGTCCTTGCGTCGTTTGTGAACTCCAGTAGCCGGAACCGTATCCGACGACATTTTGTAATTAAAACGCCTACCGAAGTAATGAAAAGCAAAATCGTACCTTTGTTTAATTGTACGTTGATTGAATCTAGCACAAAACCGACAACTAGCTACGTCGTGGTCAGGGCCTACGCAAGGAATACAGTAAGAATGAAAATCCTTATGAGGTATTTGCTTCCCACATGAAATACAATTATTAACTTTTTCTGACATCAGACTGGAGCAAGAAAAGTTTCAACGGGTACTTAGCTTTGAGTAGGAGAAGAAAGTCTTTGGACTGAAGTTTGATTAGAAAAAATTGTCAGGAGTCAGCCGACCGGCACTTGTGAACTGCTATCACTGCATGGCAAGAAAGACTGGAGAACATGGCGTCGGCTTTCAGCTTTGTACTCCTGGCGCTCTGATGTCAGGGAGCATGGCTGAACAGCCATCGCCGGACCCAGACTTTGGGATTCTGGCCGACCGAGGACTGCCTGCCGGCAGGGGAGAACCCTACAGTCATGACTGCAACAGTGAAACACGATGAACATCTGTAAAAGCTTTAAAACTGAACTACAAGTTTAACCAACATTTTTGTCATTTGAAAAGAATCTCAATTAAATATTTTTGAAAGAGTTATTTCAATATATTGTTACCTCTGTTGCATTTGGTTTACTATCATTTATTCGAAGTGAAGTCGGTCAATGCCACTTCGTTTGAAAATTGGAATGTCGACCGTAGGCAATGTCGAACACTGATATTGCCGAAATACACATCTGCCCCTATCTCGACCCATGTTAAAACCCATCCCTAGGTAGCAGTCGACATGTATTTCGGCAATTCCGGTGTTCGACATTGTGAATTTTACACAGTCTCTGTCGACCATGTGAACAGTGGATAGAGTACATTTCGGGTATATGATAGTAAACCATTGCATTTAGGTAATGTGGGATTAGAACAGCTTTTCTGGGTAAGTTTCTTTAAGCCTTACTCTTGTTCTTCTCTGTGTTAAATTGTTTTTGTTTCTGATGTCCTTTTTTATATATTGGATGCACATCTGTGTTATTTGTTTAATAAAAGTATGTTTAAGTATATGCAATTTTCTTTTTATCTTAGCTTGTCTCTGCACCGTGAGGCTATAACTGCTATATTTTGTTTTGTTGTTTTCAATATATAGAGTTATTTTAAAATGGTGCTCATTGATTTCTAAAATGATCAATAATTATTAAGGCAAGCAAGTTACATAAAAGCATACACCATCCCTCGCCGTCTAATCCAAATCAAACACCCATGGGAAAAATACAATGTCCAATGATCTTACAAAATACGAACAGTTGAAAAAAACAGAGAATGTCAAACATCCCATTTATTAGAATATTAATTAGACCAGTCCTAGATACAAAAATGTCCTAGGAAGTAAGCTCACACAGTTTTAACCTTCCTCGTATAATCAAACTGGATTCAGGCTCAACACAAACAATTTCACATCAATTCCAGCAATTCCACTGACTCGTTCAGATCCCACAATAATTCCAACACAGAACTAAATATTTAAATCCACCATCAGAGGATGGAAAGCTAAGTTGCTGCATACAAACACTCAAATGTGCTTCTGATATACTTCAAATGAAAGGTGCATCAGCCAAAGACATAAAATGATACCACTCAAACACTAACAGCATGAAAAATAGCAGATAGATGCATATATGAGCTACTACTCATTTCTGTAATTCAACAGATACATCAATCTGTTTATGATCAAACACCGTCCCTCGCCGTCTAATCCAAATCTCTGTCCTAGGTAGTAAGCTTCCTCGCATACTCAAACTGGATTCAGGCCCAACACAAACAATTACACATCAATTCCAGCAATTCCACTGACTCGTTCAGATCCCACAATAAGTCCAACAAAATTAATGCATGAACGAATGTTACAGCTTACAATATTGAGTGCGCCAGAAATCACAAAAACATTCAAAAACTCTTCAGCTCGTCCGCTCTTCAGCTCATAACTTACAACCGAACGATGATAAAACATCCAAAATATTTTTCATTGTCATCTTTGTGCATTATAAATTTTCTTCATCAGTTCAATATCACTCTTTATATCAAACCTTCATATTATTTGGGAAATGCATGTATTTCTTTCGGCTCGTCGCAGGACCCACTGTTTTCCTTGCCTCAGCAGACGGTATATCCACTCCCACCCCTAGAAGTAGATGTCCCTTTCTAGGAAGACAGAAAGTACTTCTGCTGCATTTAACATGGAAATACAGTACTTTGTTCATTAATTTAGGTAGTGAGGCAGTGTTGGTTCAGTCTTTCATGAGGTTATGGCGTTTCAGGAGCATGGTCTTCATGTGGCCATTGCAATGATGCCCTAGATTAATGCACTCAGTGGTGAACCAAATCAGGCTGGTGCCTACCTACTCCATAAACAAACCGGCCCACTGAAGAAAGGATTGACCATCTTGCTACAGCTGCTGCTACTCAGTTGGGATAGATGAAGACATATATAATGAAAAGACCCTTTCAACTGCTCCCAATCTGGTAAAAAGTAAGTCTTGCTTCACAATACTGTAGCTCGCATTATACCAACCAGATGACCCTACTGGGAAACTCAATTTACTAGTACAAGTTCTAATTTCATTGTGCTATGGTTGATTTTTCTTCAAACACTGTGCTATTAGTCAGTTTAGAAAAGGAGCAGAAAGTCCACAGTGAAGCCGCTGTCACCGTTTTGATTTTTCATCAGCTTCAAATTACTTCCGCTGGGCAGATAAACGAACTTTCGTTACCGATAACAGCAGTTAAGGCTGTCATCAGTGTACGCGGTCTTTGCACCGCATGTGCGATCGCTGGGCAGATAAACTAACTTTTGTTACCAATAACGGAAGAATATTACTTCATTTCTGGTAAAGGAGAAGCACTTTGTCAATGTTATGAAATGTATAGAAAGCTGGGTCATTGATCATTTTGTTTAACTAGTTCACATTAGTTCACATTAGTCTATTGTTCAGAAAATTGTAATTGAGAACAGCATGGGATGATTATCATGTGACATTAGCACCAATTTTTGCTGCATATTTCTTTTTAAGTTTCAGTTTAAATTATATATCTAATATGGTTTCAGTTATTTTCTTAAGAACATTTGTGCTAATAGCAATTACTTAATAGATGATTTTATTGTTATTCTTCATTGTGGATCATGCAGGAGGATTCTGGCATTTGTTAGGTTGTGCATTTGTTTTAATCTGGTTGGATTTTTTATTACAGCTCATTATTCTGAATGATTTGTGATGTCCACAGTGGAGCAGCAGTAGCGTTGCTGCCTCACACCAAGTTGTTCTCCCATTCGATTCTCGGCTGGAGCGCCTTCTGTGTGGAATCTGCATGTCCTCCCTGCGGTCGAGTGGTGTTCGAAACACATGCGTAAAATGGGCATGCCTTCATTGAAGGTTGGGCATCGAGCTGGCACCTCGGCACCCGTAAAAAAAATCTACCGCAAATCATTAGCGGACCGGAGTTCCGCTGTGGCGACTCCTAACCGGGAAAAGCCGAAAGAAGAACAACATCCTGAATGATTTGTGAACATGTAAATTTAGTCAAACGGTGAGTGCAATGGATTCATATAATTTCATTGAAACTACTTTCATTTAAATCACATATATCATATTATCATATAATGGATGACATTCACTGAAACTCATAAAACTGTACTATAGGAAGCAAGTATTCCTCCATCTCATGTAGGGACTTCATCTCCCCACAGTGTATAGGTTCATAATTTCATAGCTTAGTACTAGGCTAGCTGCCCTTGCAAGTCATTATAAGCCTAGCCAATTTCCCTTTTTGTGAAAATAACCTATCTCATTTGGTTAGAGACTGGCCTTACCCATCCCATGATTGATAATGATATATTACCCCTAATGAGAATAACTGGGATCATATCATAGATAATTTGAGGGGACCCATGCATGGGATAATGCATTTAGGAGGTGTCTCTGTCCCTTAGTAGTACAGGAGGCAGTTCCGGGGCACATTTTCTGTTCCTCATCCATAGATCTAAGCTGTGCTTGAATATGGACAGAGATGAACTTTGCTTTATGTGGAAGGGGAGTCTGTACCACAGAAGCAGTATCCTATGTGAGATATACCTGTCCCTCCAAACCATTCTATTGATGTTGCAGAAGAAGCTTAGATCCCTAGACCGGGTATTTCAGATGTCATTTGACTTGCTGATGTGCAATAAATGCATCAGTAATGGGTCAGAGGATGCCTTGCATGCCAGACACAGGTCATCTCTTAGCAATCTGTAAGATACCGAGTATGTTATCAGGGCTTTGAGTCAGTACATGTAAGACATGCTGTACAGGCATTACATTCTTTTAATAAAATACCTTTGTGGGCATTCCATTTGTTGCATGTGTCTGATGTGTGTGAACAGATGCATGCCAAAGGGGGCATTATATTCACTGACTGGCCTAATGAGGGTTGAGTAAAAGGGGACAGTGCCATCCCTAGATCTAAGCACAATCCCTTTGTTTATAAGCTGTGCAATATAGAAGGACTTTCTTAAAACAATAAGCACATGTTCTTCAAACATTAGATCACTGTCCACATACATTGCCAAATCCTGAACAACTGGGTAAACCCTTAGGGGTGTATTGTCAATGTGGTAGTTCTCTGGGCTAGATAACTTCCCAAAGGCTGCAATAATACATTTTTGGTATTTAGTTTGAGTCTGATTTTGGCTCCAGTTATTTATTTGGGACAATCCTTCATGCAGGATGTCTCAGTCATTTGGAGATTCAATGACTGCTTCTAGTTTTCAGTCATCTGCAAACTTAGTTAGCTAGAGCCCTTTGTTATAGGTTTTTACTTCAGAAAAGTAGATAGCAAACCAGAGAAATCCCAGCACAGAAGCCTGGGAGACTCCACTGATGACTGGTCTCTTTATAGAGGTAACTTCTTCTCCTATTTTATCTGCGTCCTGTCTGTCAGGTAGTTTGCAATCCAGTGGGTGACATAGGGGATTATTCTTAGTTTATTTAGCTTTTCTACTATGCTTGAGGGGGGAATTGTGTCAAAGGCTTTATTTGGCCAGGTCAAGGTATGTGGTATGTACTGTTTTGCCTTTATCCATTGCTCTGGTGACCTTTTTAAAAAAAATCCACCAGGTTGAGTAAGCACAATCTGGCTTTGATGAATCCAAACTGAGAAAGGTCCAATGTTTGGAGGTTCCCCTATCCCTCATTGATTAATTCCATAATGAGTCTTTTCATGCATATGAGGCTGGTCAGAGTTGTGGGTCTGTAATTGCCTGTGTCTGTTGAAGGTTCTCCCTTATTCAGGGGAATGACTGTAGGTGTTGTCTATTTGCTTGGTACAAATAAATATAAATAATAAATAATAATTTAAATATACCTTCTCCATAGTCCCGTAATCATGCAAAAAGAGCAAAACTTTCCCAGTTAACAAAAAAAAAAAAAAAGGGGGAAAAAAAACTGCACACTTTGGTACAGTAAAATATCTGCAGCAATCTAAGTAAACTATATACATCTAAGCACACATTCCAACAGAACTAAATAAAGAGTCATAAATTACCAGAAACAGAACGGGTACAGAATTCCATTTCCCTCTATTTTTTAATCTGGATGTTTATTCAGAGATAGTGGTTTCAGTGATATGACAATGGTTCCATGTGAGATAACTTGTCATAAAGGTAGATTCATGGATATGACCTCTGATATTCATTATGTATCTAGGCAGCACAGTGGTGCAGCAGGTCGTGTTACTGACTCATGGCAAGAGGTTCTCCAGTTTGATTCTTGACTGGGTGCCTTTTACATGGAATCTGCATGCCCTCCCAGTGTTCAAGTATGCTTTGCTCCCACATTCTAAAGATGTACAGTAGGTGGGTTGGACACATTAAATTGGGCATAGATGTGAGTGTGTGTGAGTGTGAGTGTGTGTGAGTGTGTGTGAATGTGTGTTTGGTATGGAAGAACACCCGTGGCATGGGTAACCACCCAGGGGGGTGAACACTGGCTCTGGATGGTTGTCATTGTTGATGTAATACTCTGGAAAAAAAAAACGTGGGAAAAATAGGTGTGATGTGGTGTGGATGGATAGATGGACTGTAGTTTTGTTTTTATGAGACTGCTGACTGTGGCTGTAGAGAGTCCAGTGTGCTATTTTGTAGTTCAATTTCAGTATAGATTATATATAATACTCGATAAGTATATAATCATTGGTCATTTTATTCAATATGTTACCTTAACAGTCAGTCTGATACATTTGGTCTGTTTTGGATGACAGAATAAGTCTGATCAAGTGGAGCATCTCTGCAGTGATTTCAGGTTTAGGAAAATATTCAGTGTCACTCAAATTTTTAGTTTTGATAATTTTTAGATTACCAATGCACTATTCAATATATTTTATCACATAATGAATGGCAAAAAGGGGTTGTGGATGGATGGATGGATTCCAGATTTTAAATTTGCTTAATGCATTTAAGTTAACAGTGATAACAAATATAGCATAAGCCTCCTTTTCCTCTCACTTCATATTGCAGTTCATGTTTGCATTATACTAACTTACCTTTAATTTCTCTATAAATTAGCTAAAATTTCTGTAACTATTAAATTGTCATATAACTTGTATGGAAACACTTTGGAATCTTGAAATACTGAAATGTCAAATTTCAGTATCTTGAGACCAAAGTGTCAAATCTGCAGATGCGAGAAACTGCAGAATATCGAACCCGGAAATGTCAAACTCATGGTACTGATGGCGTGTTAGGTAAGTGTGGTGTTTTTAAGGGTTTTGGGGAGGGTTTGTGAGTATGTTGGGGAGTGTTAGGTGTGGGTTACGGTACGTAGGTGAGAGTGTGAGTGTGTCATTGTTGAGAGTGGTGGTGTTTGTATCTGTGTGATGTGTGTTTGGGCAAGGGGAAGTGTGGAATGTATGTTGGTGGGTTTTGTGTGTGTTGGGTGTTTAGTGCGACCTCAGAGTTAGTATATATAAGTAAGGGGGTTGTGGGAGGGTGCAGCAGCAGCCCCCCTGCTTACAGTAAGTGTGTGTGTGTGTGTGTGTGTGTGTGTGTGTGTGTGTGTGTGTGTGTGTGTGTGTGTGGTGTGTGTGTGCATGTGTGTTGTTGTGCGGAGATAGGTGTAGTTGTGTTTGAGTGTGTACTTTAACAGTCCCAGTTTTGGGTTTTATTTTTTTGGTGTTTCAGCTTTAAAGTCTCGAAATACTGAAATTCGATATTTCAGTATTTCGAGATTATAAAGTGAATCCAATTTGTATATATTCTTAACCAATGTTTTCATATTATAATTTGGTCGAAGTATTTAAACTGCACTTATTTTTTTTTGTATTATTTTTAAAGACTGTAAAATTACTATTCTTTAAATGTTTTGCAATCCTGTGAAGCTTTTCTTCCCAGGCTTCCTCTGAAAATGGGCTCCTACCCAAACAGATTTTTCCAGTAATCAAATGTCAATAAATAAATACATAAACATGTAATAAGGTGAGGGACTTTGTGATGGCATTAAATGATTCACCTAGTCTTTGGATTTAATTGCATAGAAGGGCAGCTTATTATTTCTTACATTTTAAATCACAGAATGGTGTCACTTAAATATATGAAACTCTTCTCATTTGCTTGAGACTGTATCGCTTTGTCAGATTTAAAAACTGAGTTTTAGGTTTTCCAGATTAATGTACAGACTGGAAAGTTAAAATGTCAGCCAGATTTATGTCTCTCTACTTGTTGCATAGATTGGCAGAGCAACATTCCTGAGGTAATGAGATTTTCTTGATGTGTCCTTTGGATTAAGAACATTGCATTACTGGCACACTTCATAAATGAAATGGATTATTTTGCTCACTGCTTTATACCAGCTACTTAAACATGAAAACATCTGTAGTAAAGCAAAAAAAGAAGACCGTGTTTTCCCTATTAAAATGCTCTCTAGCACTTAATGATTTGATTGCCCTGACAGTGTGATCTGTGTTGAGCTGTCAGCTGCCAAAACATGGGCAGCTGTCTTCTGAAGCTGAAGTCTTCAAAGGGCGACTTCATTTCACTGTGGCGGTATAACATATAAGGACAGGACTCCGCTGCTAATGAGCTGTATGCTATCACTGAGGATTACAATCAGTCACTCTCCACATGCTTTACTGTGGTAGGACCGGAAAGCAGGTTAGGCTTGCGGGCTACTAATGAGCTCTATACTGCAAAGCATAGATGAACTTCCTGTGTCTCTGCTTGGTTGCTATACAGCAGGCCAAGTCAAGCTGCACCTGAGGAACTCATTCAGTATTTCTTCAAGCAAGCGACATGAAACATCATGTGTCTTTGCATGCCAGCAGCAATGTTTTAATTGATTAATAAACACAAGGTGTAGCCTTGTACTATTTCACTGTTAATGAACCAAAGGCTTTGAGTGACATGCTCTCTGACATCAGATTTTTTCCTAACATTTTAATACAGTCATGGTTCTGTTTATTACTGGTCTGCTTGTGCATAAAAAAAGTACCTTTCTACCTTGTTTGATAAGCAGCCTGGAAAGAAGTTTAGGGATTAGTTATGGAGGTAAGACTGAGAGACTGGAGATGAATCCTATTGTTTCAGTGGGAGAGTGTGAGTAGAAAGACAATATAACAAATCTATTCTCTGATACAGGTTTGAGGGTAACCCTAGACACTGAGACATACGTGGCAGTGTTCTTGCATTTGACATTTGTGTACATATACAGCATATCATTTAGGATAGTTGACCTCATTTCTTTGGAATGATTATTATTATGTGACAACCATTGTTATCTCTTGCTGGCTAATTCCAAGATATGGTTGCATTTTTTACTTGGAGCCTTCATTTATATCCAGAAAGTTTGTTCTATTGCTTAACATTACTTTTCAAAAATGTATTTATATTAACAATCACAGCACTATAGTAAGACTTACAGCAACTGTATAAAAATGAATGCTAACTCTGTATGCTATAAAATACTCAGAGCTGACATTGATCCACATAACCCAAGGTCTCTCTAAATCTCCCTTTAGTTTGTAAGACAGCAGGTTGCAGAGCCATCTATCCTTGCATTTATTTCAAGGCTTTTAGTGCTTTTCTTCACAAATCATTTCACACAGTTGTCCAGAGATCAACACCTTATACTGGTCTTTTATAAGTATTATGCTCTCAGACAAGTGAATGCCAAATTAAAATGCTTTAATTTAACCGCTGCAATATATATTTCTCTAAAAGGTGCTGGACAGTTTTGTTTGTGTCTTTCGGCTTTTCCCAGTTAGGGGTCGCCACAGTGGAACTCCGGTCCGCTAATGATTGGCAGTAGATTTTTACGTGCTGGCTTGCCGGGCCTAACGCACAACCTTTAACGAAGGAACACCCATTCATGCATGCCGACACACAGAAGATGCTCTATCTGAGAATCAAACGGGCAACGTTTAACTGTGAGGTGACAACGCTACCGCAGCACCACCACCACAGTTAGAGACTGTATTACATTAGCTTTATTTATTTATTTATTTACGTTTGTTTATTGGGGTAGGGTGATAATCAGAAATTACCAATTTCAGGCCCAAACTGGGCCGTACACAGAAAACCGCAATTCCAGTTATATATCAAAATGACAGCTACAAAACATGCAAAGCAGATAAAGACACAAGTAGATGCAATGACTAACTGTACTGTAATACATGAACTCTGTTAATTTATAGCTAGTGACAACACAAGTAATGAAAGAAAACAGAAAATAAAGCAAAAAAGAAAATTTTGAGCTAAGAGGAGAGTATGAAGTGAAGATGAGAAATATTAATGAATGTGCTGTGCACATGTAAGGATATGGGTACACTATGATTAGAGGTATAAGGCTCACAAGGAGATTGAAGGGTGGGGTTAGAGTGGGGTTAGAGACGTTTAAGTGATGCAGCCTACGACTGTACTACACGCATGTAAGGATATGGGCACACTGTGATTAGAGGTATAAGGCTTACAAGGAGATTGAAGGGTGGGCTTAGAGACATTTAAGTGATACGGCTTACAAATGTGCTGTGCACATATGAAGATATGGGCACGCTGTGATTAGAGGTATAAGGCTTACAATGAGATTGAAGGATGGGGTTAGAGATGTTTAAGTGATGTGCCCTGAAGTAGGACATTTGCACTGGTTCTGCTTTACCAGGTAGGTTTTAAACTGTAGCTGAAATTTTGAGTAGGTAAAGAGATCCTTTACACTGCAGAGAGTCCTTGTCAGAACACTGCTGCTAGCAGAGAGAAACTGGCTGAAGAAAAAAAAGAATAAATTCTCAGGCTGTATATGTTATACTTCATGCAATAAAATAAAAGTTTTATTACAAGACTGCAAAACATATGTAACCTAAAAAACAGCTAAGAGCAACTAAAACCTGCCTGCAATTAGTTAATTATTTTCTGTTTTATATATCTATATCTATCTATACAAAATGTTTTCAAAAGATTTCAAACAACAATACAATATTTTGGAGTTTGCAAAGTTCACCTCAAATGGTGATGTTCGCTGAAACATCCATGACATCCATGGCCATAGATTTTTGAGAAATCAGGTAAATGGGAAAAGGCTTTATTTATGTGGCAAAAAGTAAAATAAAAAAAAAAAAAGTAAAAATTAAAAATAGAATTAAAAAAAATTCTGTCTTTGAGGTCGAGCAGAAGAAAATGCTACGAGACTCTTCCTTAGTTACCTCACTACTCAAAAGAGGAGTGTGATTCCAAAATGATTTAAAGATCCTGTTTACCAGTTACAGTACCTGGGAATATATTTATTCTTACTGATGTTAATTGTGCTGCTTTACAATGAAAAAATAAGTATTGCTCCTTCTTATTGCAGTCAAAGCAAGTATCAGAATCTTAAAATCAAAGAATTCGACAAACATGAACCAAAATAAAACAATTTAGGGTCCATGCAAATAGCACCTGTACTCCCCTGCAGCAGTACTGAACAATTTGAACCAACTCACTATGCAGATAAGAATCTTTAATAGTCACATAGATTAAGCACTTTTGTCTGCTAACCGCAGACTTCATTGGAATTTGTTAAAAAATATAATTAGATGTGCTTATATAGTTACTTACAACCAATAAAATCACTCTTAACAATTATATTTTCATTTTTAAATAATCTGTCATTTAAAGAAACAGAAATAAAACTCATTACAATATATTTCACTACATACAACTCACAATAACCTTACTAAAATATATAAAAGAAACATATATTTCCTATTAATGATAAAATAATTCACAATAACATAATATAAACCAAACTTGTTGCCAATAATTCCACAAACATGCCCAACTTGTATACTTTTTAAATTTAATTTTGATTAGTGCTTTCACCCAGACATCATCAGGTTAGCAGCCCTAGAGTCTTTACAAGCCTAGCCACATTACATTAATACCAAGTATTCCCATTTGTTTTTTTTTGGGGTAGTTAAGAATGAATTTATGAACAGAGTGGGTCTGTGATCATCACCGGCTGCATCCATCCATGAGGGACAAAGGTGGCACCCCAGGGGTATATTAGTGGTCTCCCATCCAGTTATGTAGGTTGCGTTTGAATAAGATCAGTGAGGAGCTCTGTTTAAGTGACTACGGAGTCTATTCCAGAGAAGCCTCAGTCTCTGGGAGACATATTTGTCTCTCCAGCATGAACTGTTAATTTTGCAAGCTAGGTTGAGATCTCTATAGTGAGTGACTCTTGAGCCATTTGACTTGCGGATGTGCAGCATTTCCATTAGTGCAGGGTTGGAGATTGATCTATAGGCCAAGCATACGTCACCTCTCAGCAGCCTGTAAGATACAGAGTAAAGTGACAGAGGTTTTAGCCTGTCCATGTAGGTCATGGTTTGGACCCCCAATATTTTCTTAGTGAGATACCTCTGGGGTCTCTCCAGCTGCTGCAGATGTCTGGTGAGATACATGCAAAAGGGTGCATTATGCTCTACTAGTGGTCTAATGAGAGTCGAGCACAGTAGAGTTATAACATCCCTTGACCTGGGTGCTATGCTCTTGCTTAAGAAGTATGCTATGTAGAAGGCTTTCCTTACCAGTGTGGAAACTTGGTGGTTAAAGTTCAAATTGCTATCAACCTGTGTTCCCAGCACCACTGGGTTGAACTTGGGGGGGGGGGGGGTGCTGTCAATATTGTAATTTGCAGGGAATTCCATTTGCCAGAGGGAACAATATTTCATTTTTTGCATTTAGCTTTAGACCATGGCTTTGGCACCAATCATTTGTTTGTGTTAGTCCTTTTTGTAATATTTTGACATCATTGGAGGACTTAATGATTGTTCCCAAAGGCCATCTACTTTAACCTGGACTTCTGAGAAATAGATGCCAAGCAGTAAGGGGTCCAGTACAGACCCCTCTGGTACTCCACTGGTGACAAGTCTACTGGTTGAGTTGATGTCACCAATTTTGACAGAGTGTGTTCTTTCAGTTAGCCAGTTGGCTACCCATCTAGTAACATAAGGGTTAATCTCTATCTGGGAGAGTTTCTCAATGATGCCTGAGTGGAGAATTGAATCTAAAGCCTTGGCAAGGTCGAGATAGGCTGCGTATACTGTCTTACCTTCATCCGTGGCTTTGGTGACATCCTCAAATAAGTCTACCAGGTTTAATAAGGATGATCTACCCTTAACAAAGCAAAACTGGGTTGGTCCAGCATTTTCAGGTTGCCTATGTCCTTGTTGATAAGTTCCATAATAATTCTTTCCATGACCTTGCAGATGAGGCTGGTTAGACTTATGGGTCTATAGTTCCCAGGGTCAGTTAATGGCCCCACGTTTGTGCAGGGGATTACTGTTGCTGCTCTCCATTCTGCAGGCACATAGCCAGTACTCAAGCTATGATTAAAGAGAATGCCAGGTGAGTCTGCTAGTTCTTGTTTTAGATTATTTAGCAAACATCCTTTGATATTATCTGGTCCCATTGAAGCCATGTTTTTGGTCTTGATAATAAAGATTCCTTTGTGTTTAAGCTACAGGTATGTTTTCTTACATGGAGCTATATTAAGAAAAGGCTGCTTCTCTCTGAGGACATAGTTATCTTTTAACTTTAGTCCTGCACAGTCTGTCTTTTGCAAGGTACTTCAGGGGTGTATTCATACCTCTCAGACTCGGAGCATTACCTTTAAAAATCATAGCAGATGGTCAGAAAGAGGAGTATGTCTTTATATTGTTTACAGTAGAAGATTTTTTATACACTACAACCTACATTTGTAATGTTAGGGAAGTTTTAGATAGACTTAATTTATTTATTTAATAAGTTATATATGCGGTAGCATTGTCGCCTCACAGTAAGACGCTGTCTGGTTCGATTCTCAGTTATAGCGTCTTCTGCATGGAGACATGCTTGAATGGGAGTACCTTCATTGAAGGCTGTGCGTCAGGGCTGGTAACTCAGCACGTAAAAATCAACTACCAATCATTAGTGGACCGGAGTTCCGCTGTGGCGATCACTAAAAGCCGAAAGACACAACAACAACAACAACATTTAATAAGTTATATACCATCAAACAGGTCTGACTTTATGAGGATCATAATTACATTTAAGAGGAACAGACCAAAGTTCTGTGCCAAAATTATATCACAATTTGTAAATCATAGCTGTTGAGAGATATGGGTGTATTTCATGTCCGTCCCTAATGCATCAGTTTACTAACATGTCATCCATAAAAAAAGTAACTGTCTACAGGATTTGGGCTATGCCTATCATTTGCCCTGATGTATTCCAAGAACACTTGAAATTCCACTGAACTTTTTAAAATAAACATCTTTCATATAACGTAATCTTCTTATTCTCATTCCAGCTGCCCTTGTTTGGGGTCACCATGACAGAACATTGGTCTGCGGAACAAGTGGCATTAGAGTTTTATGGTGTCCAGTTGGCAACCTTCCTCAGAAGGCACACACACACCTAGGGCAACTTTAGAGTGTCCAATCCAGCTGCAGTATGTCTTGGAAATGTGGGAGGAAACCCACATGATCAGATGGAGGACATGCACACTCTGCACAGAAATGTGCCAAATAATATAATAAATGTAGTTAACTTCTTGCTTCCAGGATTTACTGATTTATTCATTAATTTGTTAAACTGTGTAAGTGGGTTGGCCTAAAAGACTACTTTTTGCCATAACCTGAATCAGTGGCATTGAGTACAGTATTAGCATCAGTAACATGCAAGTCACAAATACTTATCTGTGACTATGCACAATGCAGGGGTATCAGCCAAAGTCGGCTTGCAATACTATGTGAACGATAAACAATCCTTTCAAATTTGCCAATATCTATTCTGGAGAAGTTGACAGTTGTTTCTGTCTAAACTGTTTCATTCACTCTTTTCAGATTATCACAACTTACTGCTGTATTTTCTATAGAACTACCACTGTATGCACTTGCCAGTCTAGGGACTGTGCTATCTTTTGAATAAAGCCACCACCTTCATTCTGTGCAATTCCTCCTTTACTTTCTGCATTAGGGAAGGGGGACCCTGCATGTTGTCGACAGTGCATGTGATTACACGGCTGACACTAACTGAACCCCACTGGTTCTGTTCTGACAGCATCTTGCTGTCTGTATGTCAAATTCACTTTTTCAGTTTTATTTACATTGGTGAGCCAGGCAGGTATGTTGGTCAAATAAGTGGGCCAAAAAGATGAGAGGTTAGCATAATGGTTAAGGTATTTACATTACAAACACAAGGTGCAAGGTTTGATTCACACATAGTGTAATTATCTAGGCTTAAAATGGCCTACAAGGGCAGTTAGCCTAGTTAGAAAATAACATATCAATAAATGACAGAATGTATACAGTAGTTGATAAAAAGCCATTTGCAGAAATAAAAATGCATACCAAACAAAATAGAACAACGTCAAAATAAAAAAGATTGCAAATTGCCTGAATAGATTTTAATAAACATAATGATAACTATAGGGAGCTGATCTGATAGCAGTATAGTGAGTAAAAGTAATAGTATTTGAGGTGAAAGAAAGTAGGAAATGTTGCTTTTTAGTAAGAATATCAATAACTAAACATGGGTATGGTGATTGTGTGAATTATTGGGGAAAGTTTTTATAATTAATGTAAATATAGTCAGTCAGTAGAGTTGGTAAAATAAGGTGTAATTAATATTGTGGCTCTTCGACAGATGGCCAAGATGAAATTTCTCAAGTGTCAGGTACCTAAAGAAAAAGAGACCAAGAAACATAATGTTGATGACTGTTTTCCATGAGAAAAATGCCAGTGTAATTTGTAAGTGGTTTGTATGCAGAGATTACCTTCTTTTGGAAGAAAACATTTTTGTCCTGTATTTTGGGCATTATTTTTCAACATTTCTGATGCTAGCAGTTTTAAAATTGGGCATTCCCTAGTAAAATTGACTATTGTTAATTTGTTTCTGATAGCATTAGTATAATGGAAGGACAGAATAGGAATGAAGTAATTAAGGATAGACATGCTTACAGGATAGAGGCAGTAAACTAGTTCGTCTTAAGGAAAGATTTCTTATCAGGCAGGTGATACATCTGAAGCAGACAGGGAGAAGGTATGATGTGGAAGTTAAGGTATACAAATGCATTACATTGTATACTTTAAATGCTTTTTGAATAAATGTCTGAAGTTTTGAGCAGTCATAGTCAATCTGATTTTCAGAGACATGGTCTTTCATATTGTAAGGTCAAGTATGGGAAATTATTTTTCTGTTACTGTAAGAGTATAGGAAGCTCAGACTAGAAGAGCATTATGATATCTTCTGGGGTTGTTTGAATTAATTGAAATTACAGCAGTTTTTTTAAGAACAGTGGGGTAGCTAGAGTTTGTGACATCCAGGGCTGTCTTTGAGTTTGCTGGCCCTCCCCCTACACAAATCATGGTCAAATAGGGACCCCCATACACAGCCCTCCCCCCTGCAGCCATTCCAGTGTCCCAATACTTCACCATTTCTCCCCATTTATCATAAACACTGTAATGTGGAAACTGCTTTATGTTTTACTTCTACAATGATTATTTGGATTTCATTTAAAACTTTTATTTAAAATTTTATAGCACAAACACTAATAGACATCTGCTAAACAAAGAAATACAGTCTCACAGTGAAAACAGACTTAGCATTAAAACTTCTCTGCCCTTGAAACCCACATTCAAAGAAAATGCATATAGCCAGTGGTGGATAAAGTTTACCATTGGGCTGTTTTCAAATCATAGGACCCTTGCACACATATTTAGGACCATACGAACATACACGTGTTCTTTGATTCACCTTCCTGATTGTATTAAATTGTATTCCTTGTCTAATAAATACAGCACCACTTGTTAGAGTGAGTTTTAAATTTATTGTTTTGAACATTTTTCCAGTAAGCAATGAAACAAAATGTATGATCCAATAATGACAAAACTGCCAAATTCAGAACATTTTCATCATAAAAGTCTACTCAAATTCTGTCATTGCAATCCACCAATATCAGTAATTATGCACAATCTCTGCAGAAGTAAAAGTCATCTAAATAATTCCACATTAAAGAGATCTGTAACTAATGAGGAAGCTGCGTCTAGCAAACAACTTTATATTTCATTGTTTCATCTATAAATAAAGTGCCTGTTGCCCTTGAAGAATAAATTGCCTATGTTATTAAAACAATGTTAAGCTAGTAATATTGCAATAGGGAATATATGGCAAACTGATAAAAGGTTCATAGTTACCAGGGATCCCCTCCAAAGGAGGACATTCTCAGGACAGCAGCATCCACCCCTTTTACAGTACAACACAGTCCATTATCAGCAATTCATCTATATACTGTGGGAGTAAAACCCACGACCTTCTGCATCAAAAGCAAGTATACTACCTGTTGTGCTTCTAACAATGCAGGTACACTTAGCATAAGCAGCACTAAACTTATCTTCCTCTGAAGCTCTCAGCTCCTTGTAAAATCCCCTTGACATTCAACTATCTCTCAACTTTGCAGCGCAATAAATCTGGAAAAAGCTAAAATTTATTTGGGGGCAAAGACCCAAAACCAGGGACACATTTTAAACATTGCTTGCATAATCTTAGAAAGTTACTAGAATAAAATGTTTTGGGTTACCATGCGTTTCCTGAAAGATAGGAAGACTGAAACTTATATGGCTATCATTATTTAATGAATTTACTTCTCACTGATTTGCCAGAAAACCACAAATTTTAAGAGGAACAGAATAAAAGTATGAGCCAAACATCCCAGAAATTCTGTTAAAATCTAAACAGTTGAGAGCTATAGACTCAAATCCTCAAATCACAATTGGTAGTATGGGTAGAGAATTCAGGCTTTTGTTCCTTATACCTAAGGTACAGGATTTGAGTCTGAGTAACACTAGCCACTAGGTATACCTAATTGTGGCATTTTACACACACACTGTTAATCAAACTGAAAAAATCCAGTGACAAACATTAAGGAAGCTCAGCTAAAAAAATCAGACTTTAACCACATACCCTACACAGATTATTTTTGTCCCCTGAAGACAACAGTTGCTTTCTATTTTGGCATCAGAAATTGAGAAACTGGCTCCTTCTTAATACACACATGTACTCTTAATGAGCTGAATTCACACTCCTCTAAACTGCCACTGTTTAGTTTGACTATACAGAATTTGTTAGGTTATATGTTGACCTCATAGAAAGTTAAACTTGGGTAGCTGTAACATCTCAAAACTTTCTACTTTTGATCAGGTTAAGAAAATAAGAGTCCTCCTACTTTATCAGCTTGCTATGATAAAGATAAATCCTTGCCTTATATAGAGCAGACTGTGAGCTGAATTCACTAACTTAACCATGACGTGTACTAAGAGGTGTACACATACTTTTTCTCAGTTCAGTAACCATCCTTGCACAGTGCTGCATGGTCCTCTAACATAAAAATATACAGCTTCTTGAAAGGCTGGCCTCTTGGCCAAGCTGAATGCTAATGAGGTATTCCTTGGGGATGGGCATATGCTAATTATCCACATGCTCTCTCTCTCCTTGGAATTGCCTGCTGGAAGGCATCTACATGGCTAAGTGATTCAAGAAATCCCGATGAGAAAAATTCTTTGTCATTTTTAAACAATATTATAAATAGGTTCATAGGTTGGTACTGGGCTATCTGCCCGAAGGCATATATTAGCCCAGCCACATTGTGCGGTATTCACCGCCCCTTTTGTAGTTCCCTAGACCCTTGTACTAGCAGCTAGTACCCTTGGCCCCTATCTAGTAGTGCTGTTGGTGTGATCCTCAGTGTGAACTTCCTGTTACCGATCCACTCATCAAGGTTCCTCTTGAAGAGTGATAGTGAGGGGCTCTGTCTTATGTAGATCAGGACCCTGTTCCATAGTAAGGGAAGTCTCTGCAAAGGGAATCTATCCCTCCAGCATGTTCTATTCATTGTTGTGTTGAGGTTTATATCCCTAGAGCGTGTAGCTCGAGTAGATTTGGTTTTGCTAAGATGGAGCATGTTCAACAATTCTGGGTTGGACATGGCTCTGTACGTTAGACAAGAGATCGCCTCTGAGAAAGCGGTATGCAACAGAGAACAGTCTTAGCTTTTTCAATCGTGCTGCATAGGGAAACTGTTTGAGGCCAGTAATCCTCTTGGTTAGGTACCTTTGTGGTCTGTCCAGCTGCTGGAGATGTCTAGCCAGGTACATTCCAATTGATGCATTGTACTCAATAATGGGTCTGATGAGGGAAGAGTAGAGGGGCACCATTACATCCTTAGATCTTGATGCGAACCCTTTTGTGATCAGATGGGTTACATAGAAGGATTTTCTAACCACTTTGGCAACATGGTTATCAAAGGAAAGCTGACTATCTACTTGGGTCCCTAGATCCCTTATTTCTGCTTCAGATTTCAGGGGATTACCTCCTATGTTGTAGTTTGCGGTTACTGTTTTTTCCAAAGGGGATTACTACACATTTTTTGCATTTAGCTTGAGACCATAGCTTTGACACCATGCATCAGTCTCATTTAGACCCTTCTGGAGAATCTCCATATCAGCTGGAGACTCTATTATAGCACCCAGTTTGCAGTTGTCCGCAAACTTAGTCAGCCACAGCCCTTCCGTGCTTGCCTGTACTTCTGAGAAGTATATGCCAAATAGGAGGGGCCCCAGGACAGAGCCCTAAGGCACACCACTCATTACTGGTCTGGATTCAGACATAGATCCTGCTACTCTTACTTTATGGGATCTGTCTGAGAGCCAGTTTACGATCCATCTTGTGACGTAAGGGTTTATGCCCAGGCTGGTGAGCTTATCAATAATACCTGAATGGGGAATGGTGTCAAATGCTTTATCAAGGTCAAGATAAGCTGTGTGTACCTCCTTTCCCTTATCTATAGCCTGAGTAACTGTCTCAAAGAAATCCACCAGGTTCAGGAGGCATGATCTGCCCTTGACGAAGCCAAACTGTGTGGGGTCCAGCAACTGGAGGTTCCCAATCTCTCCATTTATGAGTTCCATAATGATTCACTCCATAGCCTTACAGATCAGACTGGTCAGGCTTATAGGTCGGTAGTTCCCAGGGTCAGTTGTGGCCCCACCCTTGTGTACCAGGACCACCATTGCCGTGCTCCATTCTATGGGTACATATCCTGTGGAGAGGCTGAGACTGAACAGGGTATTAAGATGCTGGGTTAATTCCTTTTGGAGCTCACGTATGACACAGCCTGGGACACCATCTGGTCCCATGGAGGCAGTGTTTTTAGCTTTAGATAGAGCCTTGTTAACCAATGTATCAGTAATAATTGGACTTACACAATCCCCTAAAATTGTAATAGGCCCTGTAGGTGGTGAGGGGGGGGGGGGATTTGCACTGAACCTGTCAGCCAAGATGTTGGCAATGTCAGAAGGGTCAGTGTATTTTGTTCCATTTTGTACTAGCTCAGAACAGACCTGAGCATTGCCATTTAGGTTTTTGACGTAGCCATAGAAGGCCTTATGGTTATCCTTGGCATCCTTGGCAACTTTCTTTTCAAAATTAGCTTTAGTTGACTTGATGAGGGCCCTCAATTTCTTAGTAATGCTTATCAGGGATGATTTTTCTACTTGATATTTGGCCTTTTTTTGTATAAGTCTCCTCCTTTTATTGTAAAGTTTGCTTATGGCCAGGGTCCACCAGACTGGTTTCTTCTTGCTTGAGGAAGGAGTCTTGGTTTTATTTGGGATAGCATGATCCATGCAATCCTGAAGATGCATATAGAGTGCCTTGGTGTAGGATTCCACATCCTGGATATCATTATCCTTCTGCAAGGGAATAGTGAAGCTTTCCACTTTGGATGCAAGTAGTTTGAAGTTTGCTTTGGAAAGGTTTTTGACTATGGTTTCTTTGATTGGGGGAGGTGGAGGAGTGAGGATGTCCAGGGTTATCAGTTTGTGGTTGGATCTGACCAAGGAGGGGGTGATAACAGGTGTGGTACAATGGGCGCCCATATTTGTGATGATTAAATCCAATATGTTGTCCCCTCTAGTGGGGGAACATACTAGTTGTTCAAGGGCATTTGAATTTATAAATTCTATGAATCACTGAGCATAGGAGTTGGAACATTGGTAGTTCACCCAGTCTATACCAGGGTAGTTGAAATCACCCAAGATTATGGTGTTGGGTAGGACCTTTATATTTTTCAATGTCTCAAGGAATGCAGAGTGAGCATATTGGGACATGGTGGGTGATCTATAACCGGCTACAACTTGAAATGTGGATAAATTAAATGAATATTATTATTATTGTTAAGCCATGTTTTCATGAAGCCAGACTTAATATTACTGAAATAGAAATTAGAAAAAATCTAAGTGTTTATTTCATTTTCTCCTGGCCTTCCCACAGATGACCATCAGCTCCCTCACTGTGCCTACCAGACCTGCCTCGTGCCCCCCATGCTCAACACAGCCCATGTGTAGGATCAAATAAGGAGATCAATGATACTTTAGGAGAGTCATATTGTTACTGTGGTATATGTCTTAATCCCCCCATCTCCATCCCCACCTTGTGACAGCTTTGCAAGCTCCAAAGCAGTAGCCTTTGGGAGGTGCATGTGCACTTCCATACACCCATTTTGCAGCATAGAGCTTGGTAGCTTCCTAATACTGCTATTGCAGTGAGCTTAGGCTCACTTCCACCTCCCAAGGATGAGTGGGCTGTCATCATCTACTACTTACTCCCATCCTCCAAAATAAGTAACATTTAAACCTTGACTTAAGACCACAAGCAAATGCATTAGGAGTAAAGAAGCAGCAAGTGTTTCTTTTTTAACATTATAAACAGTGATGAAGAGAGTTTATGTAATTTAGAAAGCACATAAATAGAAATGTATCTTTTATTTATACAGCTTGTCAATATCTGAGAGGGCCAATGATACAAAGGAGGGATGCGTAGCCAGATTCAAAAACTATTACTTCTTTGAATATAGACTCTGATGTATCACTGTTACTGCTGACTGAGGATAAGCTTTACCAAATTTATGTGACAATGTTAGATCCAAGTGGCAAGGTTAAGATAAAAAGAAAACTGCACAAGAGTTGCAAAACAAAAATTGACAACTTGAAGTAAATAAAGAGTGCTTTAAAGTGGAGAAGTGGAGTGTGTGTGTGTGTGTGTGTGTGTGTGTAGGGTAGTCTTATGGGTCACATATATTGAATAACATAGACTGCATTAGTCTTCAAGCAGCATAAACAACATTTTTGAGGGCCAAGGATAGTTTGCTATTCTGCAACATGTTACATAAGTTTTCCAAATTGATATGTAAAGCCTTGTTTAGTTCAGCTGGAGATGATCTTGTTCTAGAGTTGACTAAGTTATCAACATAAAACAAACAGTTAAGATTATAGAGGTCCCAGCGGATGAAGATAAAGTATAACAACGGGCCAAGAATAGAGCCATATGGTGCATCTAGACAAGTTGTTCCACACTGAAAGTTCAATTATGTAGATAGTTAGCAAGCCAAGAGCATACTATATCTGAGAGTCAACATATTTTTATTTTTAAGCAGAATATTCTAATCTGATTCTAAGTTTTTTAATGTCTTTGAATATTGCTCCAGTGATTTTGCTGTTTTTGTTCATATTAGACCAGATGTATTTTTGAGTGAAAAGATGACAGCTGTCATTCTGTACTTAGGTCAGATCAATGATGCTTATCATAAAGGATGTCATCCTTAATACGATATTGCATTGCTTGATCATGTATGAATTTTTCTAGGGGCTTAGCAATTAAGTCAATATTAGCTATAGGATGGGAGATGACAACTGCTTTGGGAGAAGAAACCTTAACTAGATGTTCGATGGTGGCATGCTTGAACTATAAGGAGAACATTTTGGATGTTAGACTTAACTTAAATATATGAGTGAGTGGGAAAGAAAGTATGTGCTGTCGCATTCTGAATAGCAAGGGATGAATTGAATAGAAATTACTACTGTAATAGTTTGGAAGTTTACAGTTTAAATCTTTCACTGTTCTAATCATAATTTTTAAATAGAAATTTATGTAGTTAAGACTAGTTTGCAATGGCACTGTGATGGCACCATGGTTTGTGGATAAAAGAGACTGTGTTGAGATTTGGGTGGACTGCAAATGTTATTCAGTATATCATTAAGTGTCTCATGAGGTATTGACTTTTTACTTTTAGAGTTGTGAAATGTCTAGTGACTGGTTGAGTTTTTTTACTAATTTCCAGAATTGCCTAGTTAGGCTGCCACGTCATTGTGGAATGCATCTATACTTACCTGATTTAGTTATATTATTACTGATTCTAGTGAAGTGCCTTAAGGTCCTGTATATATTTTACTTTTCACGGTCATTAGGATTACTTTTTTTCTCATTTTTTATATGTCTGATCCTACATTTTTTTTTTTACTGAGCTACGTCTACAATTAGCCATGGGATGTCTAGGTTTTAGGGGACAGAGCTTGTCCAGTATGAGAATTAGGATATTGAAACAAACAGTCTCCATGGTGTCCCTCAAAGCCTCACACACCCAGTATGTCAATACACTGTGTTCAAGAACAAATAATGAGGAAACGTCTCTGTGTGAAAGATCTAAGATTGCCTAGAGTTCAGGCACCTAACAAAAAACATACTGTGAATATCCCACCTGATAACAGGTGGTAGAAATACTAACTTTAAAAACTTTCCAAAGTATAAATCCACTTATGAAATTAGGGAAGCACAAGGTAGCTCAAGTTAAATCTTCTTTATTAAAAACACACAAGCAAGCAATCCCAATAATAGTTGAAAAAAAACCCCAGAATAAAGTATAGAAATTCACCACTCTATTTATATACCTGTTTAAAAGCATGTTTAAAAGCCTGGGAGTGGTTTACTAGGGTAGCTGTGCTGTAAAAGACAATTAGCATGTTTACTTGCTAAATACCCCTTCAACTGTGGTGGTGGTGCTGCAGTAGCGTTGTCGCCTCACAGTAAGACGTTGTCCTGTTTGATTCTCAGCTAAAGCATCTTCTGTGTGGAGACATGCCTGAATGGGCGTACCTTCGTTGAAGGTTGTGCATCAGGGCTGGCAACTCAGCACGTAAAAATCTACTGCCAATCATTAGCAGACTGGAGTTCCTCTGTGGTGACCCCTAACTGGGAAAAGCCGAAAGACACAACAACTTGCTGAATACTCCTTCCCACATACACCAGTGTGATATTCGACACAGTGCTGCCCTACCTCAAGCTCTGTGATTCCAGGATATGTTAAACTAAACAAAACTAAACTAAACTAAACTAAAGGTTATACTAAAAATTACACATTAGTAATTGCTAAAACTTCCTGAAAGCATTTCATTGTAGTATCAAAAAAAAAAAAAAAAGAAAAATTAACATAAGTCTTCAAAATTCCTTCAAAATCCTTTCTACTAACATAGAAACATTTTGAAACATTTTTAACACAGGTTGCTTTCATCTATGCATAGGTTCATAGGTAGGTACTAGGCTATTGGCCCTAGGGCCTATATAAGCCCAGCCAAATGGTACCCTGGCTTTTGCCACCCAAGAAAATTATTTTCCTGTGCCCCTGTTGAGGAGAGCCATAGAAGTGATCCCCGGGGTGAATTTCCTATCTCCCATCTAATCATCAAGATTTTTCTTGAAGAGTGCTAATGAGGAGCTTTGTTTGATATAGATAGGTAGTTTGTTCCAGAGTATGGGAAGTCTCTGGGACAGGAATCTATCCCTCCAGCATGTTCTGTTTATTGTGGTGACAAAGTTTAGGTCCCTAGAGAGTGTAGCTCGGAGGGATTGGGATTTCTTTAAGTGGAGCATGTCCAACAGCTCTGGGTTTGACATAGCTTTGTATGTTAGTCAGAGATTGCCTCTGAGTAGGTAATATGCAATGGAGTAAAGCTGGAGTTTTTTGACGATCTGTGTAGGGCATCTGTTTGAGGCCGGTAATCCTCTTTGTGAGGTATTTCTGCTGACTTTCCAGTTGTTGTAGATGTCTTGTGAGGTACATACCAAAAGGGGCATTGTACTCTAAAATGGGTCTAATGAGTGACGAGTAGAGGGGAACAATGACCTCTTTTTTCCTGGATGAGAAACCTTTTGTGATGAGGTGCGCCACGTAGAAGGATTTCCTGACTACTGTGGTGATGTGATTATCAAAGGCGAGACTACTGTCCACCTGTGTCCCAAGGTCTCTTATCACACTTTCAGTGTTAAGTAGACTACTGCCTATGTGGTTAGTTCATGGGTACAGAGTTTTTACCAAAAGGGATGACAATGCACTTTTTGGCATTGAGCTTGAGGCCATGGCTTTGACACTAGGCATCTGTTTCAGTGAGGCCCTTTTGTAGGATGTCTACATCATTAGGAGCTTTGATTATGGCTCCTAGTTTGCAGTCATCTGTGAACTTTGTTAGCCAAAGACCTTCTGTGTTAGCCTGTACTTCAGAGAAGTAGATACCAAACAGGAGAGCACCCAGGACTGAACCCTGTGGTACTCCACTTGTCACTGGTTTGAAGTTGGATTTAGAGTCTGCTGCTTTCACAGTGTGGGTTCTGTCAGTGAGCCAGTTGGCAGCACATCTTGTGACATTGGGATTTATACCTAGTTTAGTGAGTTTATCTATAATTCCAGAGTGGGGGATGGTGTTGAAAGGCTTGGCGAGATCTAGATAGGTGTGGATATCCTTAATGAATATGGACACGCCTCCACCTTTAGTGTTTCTGTCCAGGTTAGGTGGCCAAAAGGTGTGGTATGAATTATAGCCTGGTAATGTAGGGGTGCTCTCTGGAGCCATGAACCAGGTCTCTGTCACTGCACAGATGTCTATGTTCTCCATTTTAAGGAGTGCCTCGAGTGAGTGCATTTTGAGGTTTAGACTTATAGCATTGAGTAGCATTACCCTCAGATTTTGCTTGCTTGTACCTGTTATGGTGGTGAATTTGTCATTTGAACCTTGCCTAAAAAAAGCACTATAGGGGTGGCAAGAGCCTTAGCCAGTATCCCGAATCCCAAGGGCGACAGGTGCAGGCTATCTCTGGCAAAGCATAGTGGTTTGTCGATCATGTCATCCCAGGCAGACAGATACTGGAACCCCTTAGAATGACACCAGAAGCTTAGCCAATTTCTGAAGTCAATCATTTTGTCCTTGTACTGTGGTATCATTCTGGGTGATGGCAAGATGCTACTCAGGGCTAGGGTCATAACTGTCTGGGCTACAAGATTGGACAGCTCTGCCATGTCTCTTTTCATGTAGTCCAGGGAGGTACATCTCAGGTCATTCTCACCAACATGGACAATGACAGAGTCATATTTGTACTTGTTGTGGAGTGACCTGAGTGCGTGCATTATGTGGCGGATCCTGGCACCCCGACAGGCAGCTGACAGTAACTTTCTCCTTGTTTAGCCTGATGAGTGGAACATCAGTGTGCCTGACTATAGAGTCACCTATGACTAGAGTGCTGGGTACGTTGTTATGCCTTATGGGCTGTGGTTGAGTGGCACACTGAGTTTGTGGGCTATGTGTCATTTGGGTTGTGTTGGAGGGTGAAGGTTGCTTGCATTTCTGCTTTGGAGGTCCCTGTTGCTTGGGTAGATTTTTATTGAGAGCCTCCATGAATGTAGGTGTGTGTTTTGTGTTTTTAAGTGTGTGTTTTGGTGGTGTAAGTTTTGAGGGACTATGTAATGAGTGTGGTGTGGTGCAAGTGTTTACCTTCTCCTCTTGACTGTCTAGTCTAGTCTTGGGTGAAGAGAGCTTTGGTTCCAGTTTGGCTATATAAGTGCATCTGTCACAGGTTGCAATGTTGGGTGGTAGGAGGAGAGGGTTGTCTGTGTACATGGGGCAATTGCTGCATTGCCCGAAGATGCCCAGATTCATCAGGTAGGCAGGAGAAAACACCGGGAGCTGACCCTTAGACATGCCTGGATTGGTGCTTATTTATTAAGTACTAAAAACTGTTTTCCTCTAGACAAGTGAGGAAAGTTGAGTGCTGTAGTAATTTGTAGCTTATTTAGTGCTTACAATGAGTTCTGAACAAGTGCTGAGCTCAGTGAAAGAGATTTGAGTGCTGAAACTAAATAAATGGCTAGTTCTAAGAAACAAAATTAAGCTAGAAGGTTTCCCTCCAACACAAAAAGGCTTGGGGGCTCAGAAGCTTACAAACAATCCTGTATTCAGCAAATCTGTATCTTGACTAGACAACTGGAAAGGCAGGAAACAAGCTTAGAAATTGTTTTATTTTTTTTTTTGTAAAGTGGAAAGGGGAAAGCAGGAGCAGAAACTAACTGGGTTAGCCTTCTCAAATATTCTCCCTGGATTAGATAGAATGAGGTAATGACACTAAGACTGGGAGGAGTGTCCCAGATCAAATTTACAGTTGAGGCGGGCAACTGCAAAGCCACTAAGTATAAGAACATGATGCCAATAGGGACGGAGGGTGAGAAACAAAAATCAGAACAAACAAACCCAACCAGATGCTTAACAACTGTAGAAAATTTCTAGTTAATAACTCACACACAGTGAAACTAGCTAGCTAGTATGCAGCAGACAATAAAGTGCTATAAATAACTTGTAAAAATAAGCAAAAAAAGGATACTTAATGTTATATATCACAGATCAGTTTGCTCAGTGCCCTTCCTCTGATTAGCTCAGTATGAAATGGCAGAAACACTCACAAGTTAACTTCTTAGGTAACAAAGTTGAAACCTGAAACAACTTTAAAAAAAGCTCAAAAGAACCAATGAGGTGCTTACTCCAAGCCATAGTCCAGGTAACCCCAATCAGCCAATGACCATAAACATTTCACTCTCACTGAAATGCTATACTGGCTTTGGCTAAACTAAGATGCCTGGAACATGTGCTCAGACACACAGCCTTTACCAACAAGCAACTAGGCCCAAAACACAAGCTTGAATATGGACACTGCTACAACCACTCACACTACTTAGGCAGAAAAAAACTGCAGAAATGTTTAAACAGTAAAGGAGCATGGAGACTTAAGTATGCTTTTAACTGCAAACAAGTTATATGATACACTCCTTGGCAGGAAATCAGAACAAACAAACCCAACCAGATGCATAACAATTGTAGAACATTTCTAGTTATTACTCACACACAGTGAAACTAGCTAGAAACGTATGCAGCAGACAATAAAGTGCTATAAATAACTTGTAAAAATAAGCAAAAAACAGGATACTTATTCTTATATATCACAGATCAGTTTGCTCAGTGCCCTTCCTCTGATTAGCTTAGTGTGAACTTTTAGAACTTCTTCAGGTTCATGTGACAAGTGGGAAAAGCAGCTAAAAATTATAAGTTAAATAACAAGGCATATAGACATATTACATAATCGAACTTTTAAAAGTTCGGACATCATATGTCGACACCATATGATCAAACTTTTAAAAGTTTGAAAATGTAATAAAAAAAAATAAACCAAAGAAAAAACCTACCTGAATGGTTTAAGCAGGGGGGAAAACCCCCCTACACCCCTCCCACCCACTGCTCTTTAAATATACCAACTCTGAGATCAGACTACAGTGCAAAAAAGGGAAATCTTCCCATTCCACACTGTACAGAGATCTCTGTTAAAATGTTTGAACTTTTAAAGGTTCGATCATGTGGTGTTGGCCATATGACATTTGAACTTTTAAGAGTTCAACAACATGATATAGACCCCAATATATATTAGGATGTTGATGACTAGCTTGCATATATTGTCAGAGTTAGTAGAGGAATTCAAGGGGCACCAATCAAGTTATTAAGTTCCATGACTAGGGCTGTGGAATCATTTTTTTTCCTTGATATCATGCAACTTGGGGATCTTTTTTGTGTTTTTAAAGACCAGGGGAAGAATATAGGGTTATGATCACTCAGAGACATCAGAATGCCATGTAAAGAATAATTGTTTATTTGTGACTACTTTTAATTGTATACCATTCTGTAGTTGGGACAGGTTTTAGGTTAGTGTGAGTCTGGTCAGCTGAGCTTTGAGAAGAAATGAAAAATCCATTTTAATATAACCTACTCACAAGATCCATTTCATCTGTTGTCAATCTGCTGAGTAAATTGTACTACCCTTCCCTGTATTTCATATGGGATCCATACTGATCCCCGAAGGAATTTTTAACCGTAACAAAAATGGCCGGGCATATTTACGCGAAAGGGCTTTTCACCGAAGAAGCACTTTCATGGAAGTATGCCTGCAGCTAGAGGGAGTTGTGGGGGAAAGACTGTTGCGGAGACCGTAATACAGTGCAGATAAGGGAAAACCTCCCTTCTCCTCACTGTAGTGCGATCTCGGAGTGAGAATATTAAATTAGGGGGGTGTAGGGGTGCAGGGGGGCTTGCCCCCCTGCATAAATGTTAATTTACTGTTTTTAACACACTTTAGTGAAAGCACTTTTTCGGTGAAAAGTGCTTTCGCTAAAGTGTGTTCGGTGATAGTGGATTCGGACTGTTGAATTTTTGTTCAACAGTCCTAGATCCATTTCATATATAGTAGAAAAGAATATGGTTTCTTGTTGATGTAGAACAGTGCAGATGCTAATGTAACATTGATGTAGAACAGTGCAGATGCTCATGTAATTAGTGAAAATGCCTCCAAATTACTTATTCCAGACAGATGCTTGCCAGATTTGTCAACTGAGTCTCATTTTTGTTGATACCATTCAAAAGTTTTATCTTTGAGCTTTCTTTATTTCCTAGCCTTAGATGTGCCCATGGATCTTCATATGTTACATATCACTAATGACTTCCAATTGAAATGGAACTTAACAAAGTATGTCCTTGAACTGCTAAACTGCCTTTTTGTTTATTGACAAAAGGATGTTTGTCAGTAAAGTTCCTCATAAAAGAGCTCCTTATCCAGTATGTCATTGTCAACTACATTGTAGTCAAAGATATTCTGGTTAACTAGTGCCAAAATGACAATGCTCTCAGACTTTGTCTAGGACTTTTACAGCGGTTTCTACCTTTTCACATCATTTTTTTTTTCCACTGACTAGGACAGTTATATTTATGGACTACATTTTGTTTAGTGTTGAAAACTGTATATCATTGTCCATGCCAAAAATAAATTATTTGAAAATGTCTGCCTCATGTCTTAGTATATGAATCAAGCAACTGCTGCTCCCTTACAATTACAAATGTTAAATAAATATATAATTCAAATTTTATTTATGTATTATTTATTTATTTCTTTGCATTTGATTACTGGGAAAGTACAACTAGGTAGGAAACCATTTTTAGCGGAGACCCAGGGAGAAAAGCTCCAAAGTATTACAAAATATATTTAAGAACAGTAATTTTACAGTCTTTAAAAATAATATAAAAACAAAAACAGTTTAAATAAGTATACCAAATTAGACACAATATGAAAACATTGGTTAAGAATCTAAAATTATATGACAATGATTTAATAGTTAAAAACAATTAGCCAGTTTATAAAGAAGTTAAAGGTAAGCTAATATAATACAAACTGGACTTGCAATACAAAGTGAAGGAAAAGCATGCCTATGGTATATTTATATTGAATCCAGGGGATAGAAATTGATAGAATTAAGGAAGTGAGTGAAGACGGGAGAGTAAGATGTCAAGTATGAATAGGCATTTGTTCACCAACTAGGAACATACTGTAGTTGTGTAGAATGTTATTTAGTGCTGGACAAGCAGACTGATTCTGGGTCATTTTATATATGGTAATAAGCTGTGTATATGCTCGTTCATGGGGTAGTTCTAACCAGTTTGGGCTTTTTAGTGCTATACAGGGATGGGTTCTGAAATGGTACTTGCTGCAAATTTAGCAACTTTGTTGTAGCATTGTTCACTTTTGATAAGTTTTGATTTTTTGTGATGCCTGAAGGTTAGTAAGGATGGGAGCACCATAAAGAAGTGTGAGGAGGAGATTAGTAGCAAGTGTAGCTTTAGTTGTGTCAGTGAGAAGCTTCCTTAGTTTTTGATGAGTTTTACTTATTCAGTTTTGTATATGTAGGTCTAATTTAAGATTGTCATCTACTATCAACCCTAATCATTTGCTATGAGAAGTGATTTCAGTGGTTATATTATCAAGAGAGAGAGGACATTAAATGTTTTTACATTTGAGACAGATTTGGGGAAATCCAAATATAAATGCGTTTTGAAATTTAACACTTTACCAGTCACTACTGGCAATATAAACACTCTTTGTTTTTCTGAGACTAGAAACCTGGGGCTGTTAAATTTTCCATTTTTTCTATACAATTCACCTTTTTCAGTATTCCAGTGTCTGATCTTTTTCCAGCAGTGATCCCACTTCTAACACTGTGCTAGAATGTGCAATGCTTAATATGGAAGATGATCTTCATTTTGGCTTAATAACATCAGCAAGTGTGTGGTGCCACATCTTATCCTATGCATGCACTCATATCTAGTATACACCAATGCACAGATGTTCTGTAATAAAAAAAGCACTTCTACACCTCTGATGTCAAACGGCATCATAAGGAACATACCCATACTTGACAAAAAGAAAAAAAAAAAAAAAACAGAAAGCATTGTTAGTCAAACAGTAATACTTTATAGAGATATGGTCTCTCCTTTGCAAGTACCATTAATTATAAAAGCATAGCAATAACTACAAATTCATGCAACACAAGCAAAATGAATTGGCAATCTGATGATTCTAAAATATGATGCTGTTAAATTAAAGTCTGCATGATTCTCTTTGGCTAGCTGAACATGTCTCCATAAGGCACTTACAAGCACAGCTGGTATAACATAAGTAAGACAAAGATGATATTATAATACAAGGTCTAATTTAGAGGATCAGACAGTTGTGCAGATTGCCAGGGATTACCTATCAGTATTTAGTTAAAACATTTTTATGCAACAATATGCCAGCCAATGTCTCAAAGGACCCAAATTTAACAAGCTTTAATCCTGTTAAGGGATTATCTCTTGAATGCATGGAGACTGCTTGTGACAAGGAATGTGAAAGGTAATTGCATGACTACAAATGTCACTAGATGCCTTGAACTCCAGATAGCTTACCTATGAACATAAAGTTAAGATTTTCAAAATTATTAAATGGTAGCCTCATTGAAAGAGTTAAAGAAACACCCCTGTTCACATTGCCCACATTGTTGACTTAGCAGGATGACCAATGGACTCTTTAATAATTATTTAAAAAATTATTTTATAATGTACCAGCCTCAGTAACAGTGAGAGTTTATTTGACTTCAGTGAGTAACCACTAGTAATTCTAATCATATAATTTACCATATGTATAATAATCAAAGTAGATTAAAGTGATGATGAACACATTTAAAATAACATGAATAATGTTGAATTAGGTATAAGATGCAGAAGAATGCCACTTTAGGGCTTAAACATTTTGCATTAACCTGAATTTCTTCACAAGCAGCTTCAGGTCATGGGGATATAATACTGTCTCAGTATGTGCAAACAGATGTCTAAGTCTATGGATTAAAAATAGATGCAAGAGGGATGTGTGGTTTCAACGACAAATTGAGTCACTTTCAACAAGGTTATTACAAAAAAGAAAACAGTGCTTTTTGCAGAGAGAGGGCTTTATTCAAAGTTTATACTATAATACTGCCTGAGATGTTTTAAAGTAATGTGAGAGTTTTATGGGGACTTACCATGTCAAGATGCTGGCCAAGTTAGACTAACAACATGAGATTATAATTTTGTTAAAACATGTTTCCATTTCATGTTCAAGACCCAATAAGGTGATCCCTGAAACAATGAGAAGTTAAGTGTGTTTAAGAGGAAATCTATACTGAGTATGTAACTGCTGTATCTGAGAGAACTTTCCAGTCTCCAAGGAAAAGCAATCTCAGACTCATAGAATATATACGCAGCAGAGTTGTGGGGGGCAGCCTCCATTGAGGGGGGCACTTTTAAAGTGTTTTCCACTCTACTGTTACAACTTGCATTAATGCTTCAGAGTTTTGGGACTTGCACAATACAATCTCAAAATTCAGACAGGATGTTAGTTAACAGTCTTCATTACTTATGAAACATACCATGAGCTAAAGAGTTATTAAAATACTCTCAGGACTGTTTAGGAAGAATATTGCTACAAACTAGGTATCAGCTCTGTCATCACACTGAGGTTTAAAAAAAGTAATGTGAAAAAGAAACTGAAATAGCATTTAAAATTAAACCTTACAGATGAAAAAGCACATGCACAGTATGTTTATTATTTGGAAGTCTAAAACCTAAGTTAGCAATAAAATATTTATTTAATAGTTGACAGAAAGAAGTCAGCATTAGTGACACTGTAGTATTTGGGTTAGTCCATTACATATCTTTATAGGAAATATTGAAAGACATACATTTTTGTAGATACTGCAAAATTATGTAACAGTAGTGATACCCACTAATGTTTAGAAAGGATAATAAGACAGAATAAATAAGACTTCTCACATCCAGTTCAAAAACACAAAATACTGATCTGAAAGCAAATATTCAGAAATAAAATGAAGAACAGACGTGAAGTCAGTAGCCAGCATCTGACGAGGAAAGTGACCCGTAAGTCTGTCAGATGAGTTAAACACAAGCAAATAATATGAGAGCACAGCTGAGAAGAATGGCAGAAAATTCTGATCACAAGTAGCAAACAAGAATTGTCTTTCTAGGCAATAAATGCTATATGGTAGATTGTGTCATGTTCTGGTGACCTTATTTCTGTACAGGTATAATAGAGATATAGGGCATTCAGAAAAGGGCAACAAAGATGATGCACTATCTGCACCAGCAGAATCATAAAGAAGAACCAGAAGAGATTAATATGCACAGCATTAAAGAAAGAAGGCTTATGAGACTATAATAAAGATACTTACATTCTACAGTTCCTCAAGGAAACCTTTTGAATCCATGTGGTTAACATTTTAAAAAGAGTAGGCTTAAGATAGCTCAGGCAAGAATATAGTTTTAAAGGAACAGTTGTGAATGCACAAAAGGTACCAGGATCAAAAACAAATGAATGTATGGGAGAGAAATAACTAATTCTTAAACTGTGCACTGTAGTGCACAAGACACTAAAGATAATCACAAGGCCTTCTTTAGTTATGTCAGAAACCTGGGAGGCAACTCCCAGATATGCTCTGAGTTAGTGCAAAATGACAGAAAATACACTGAACCCACAGACATTGCCAACATCCTGGCAGAAAGGTTCAGTGCAAACTTCTCCCCCCCTTCCCCCCCAAAAGAGCAAATGTCTATCTCAACAGAGTGTAGCCTTCCTGAGATCACAGATGCACAGGTGAGAGCTGCCCTCTCCAAAGCAAAAAACACAGCATCAATGGGACCAGACGGTGACCCGGGCTGCATCTTACATGACCTCCAAGAAGAACTAAACCCTCATATAAAGTCACTGTTCAATCTCAGCCTTACTACAGGATATGTACCCAAGGAATGGCATACAGCAACAGTGGTCCCACTCCACAAAGGTGGTGCCACAACAGACCCCGGAAACTATTGCCCTATAAGCCTGACTAGCCTGGTCTGCAAAGCTATGGAGTGTATCATCATGGAAATCATAAACAAAGACATTGGGAACTTCCAGACACTGGATCCTACCCAATTCGGCTTTGTTAAGGGCAGATCTTGCCTCTTGAACCTTGTTGACTTCTTTGAAACAGTTACCAAAGCCATAGATGAAGGGAAGGTAGTCCACATAGCCTACCTGGACCTCGCAAAAGCCTTCGACACAATACCCCACTTGGGCATCATAAATAAGCTCACCAGCTTAAATATCAACCCCTATGTCACAAGATGGGTTGCAAACTGGCTCAGGGATAGAACCCACATGGTCAGAATAGCAGGTGCCATGTCAGACTCTAAACCAGTTACAAGTGGCGTCCCACAAGGCTCAGTCCTGGGACATCTCTTGTTCAGTATATATTTCTCCGAGGTACAGGTTAACATGGGTGGACTATGGCTGACCAAGTTTGCAGATGACTGCAAACTGGGTGCCGTAATCGACTCTCCGGCTGACACAAGCATCCTCCAAAAGGGTCTCACAGAGATGGATAACTGGTGCCAGAGCCATGGCCTAAAGCTAAATGCCAAAAAGTGCATAGTCATCCCCTTTGGGAAAAACAAAGTGCCCACAAATTACCACACAGGTGGTAATCCATTAAGTACGGAAGAAGTAATTAGGAACTTGGGGACCCAAGTAGATAGCAATCTCTCCTTTGACAATCACATTGCCAAAGTGGTTAGAAAGACCTTCTATATAGCCCACCTTATCATGAAAGGGTTCACATCTAGATCAAGAGAGGTCATTGTGCCCCTCTACTCATCACTTATCAGGCCCATAATTGAATACAATGCCCCATTTGGGATGTACCTTACCCAACACCTGCAGCAACTGGAAAGACGCCAAAAGTATCTCACCAAGAGGATCAAGGGGCTCAAATAGATGCCCTATGCAGTTAGGCTAAAGAAACTCCAGCTCTACTCAGATGCGTACCGCCTACTCAGAGGTGATCTGTATCTGACATATAAGGCCATGTCCAACCCAGAATTAATGGACATGCTTCACCTCAGGAAATCCAAATCCCTTAGAGCTACATGCTCCAGGGACTTGAACCTCAGCACATAAATATATAGGACATGCTGGAGGGACAGATTCATATCCCAGAGGCTCCCCTTACTCTGGAACAAAATCCCAATCCCTGTTAGGCCGAGCCCCTCACTGACCCTCTTCAAGAGAAATCTTGACGAATGGATGGGAGATCATAAGTTTACCTCTGGGATCTCTTCTGTGTCCCTGCTTGACAGAGGTACAGTAAACTAACCTTAAAGGGGCTACCTTCTGTGACCTACTATACAGAGGCACAGTCAACTAATCTAAAAGGGTGGCGAAAGCCAAACACACTCTGGCTGGACTTATAAATGCCCTAGGGCAGATAGCCTAGTATCAACCTATGAACCTATGTTGGTGGAAAAATAAGTTCTTGATCACACAAGATGTGTACCATGTTCAGAAGATATGGACAAGGCAAGAGCAGGCGAACCTTGCTGTTTTTACATGACTTCATAATTCAACTTCCTACATTTCCAGGTTACTAGTGCTCTTTGTTCTCATTACATTTTTTGAAAATGTTTTTCACTTCCTTTTTTTTGGGATTTAACAATGGCTGCAGTCATCCTTAGGGTTTCTTCATGCTGCATTGATGGCCAGTGGCATTACATTTTAAGAATTTTGTGGTATATTCTACATCATTGTAGTAGCACTGCTGTGGCTACCCATCAATTTGTCCTTCCAGAAATGAGACTTGTAAAGCCTGACATAGCATTGGGTGAGTGCCATCCTCCGTGGTTTGAAAATAGATATCAGCTTTCCTTTTCTGCCACTAGCACCACTTCATTTGTTTGTCTGCATCCAATCAGCATATGCACATGCATACAGTCTGCATTATTGTTATGTTTTAAGGTTAACAGATAGGATTACTATCATTTGCTTTCATCTGACATTATATTATGCCCTTCATTTAAACATTACTTGTAAGACAAGCTTCAGGGAACTCTCTTAAAAGCTAAAGTGATTTTCTTTCCTTTTTAAGGGAATATGCCAAGTACAAGTGCCTTTGCCATCTGTTCAGCAATCATTATTTAAACTCTTCATTTAATGGTTATTTAGAAAGAAAGCAACATGTGCTTAATTATGTGATTAATGTGGGTTTTTCTCAGCTAATCATTCTGCTTTTATGCAGTCAGCCAGTTGCATACATTTTTGTGCATTTGATAAAATGTGGGCCTTACGTGCTCATTTACCCCCCCCCCCCCTCGGCTTTTTGGAATTATCCAGCTATACAGAACCTAGGAACTAGGGAATATGTATGAAAAATAACAATCATTACCACTCCTCTACCTTAAATGTTTGTGAATTGGAAGTGCTATAATGTGATAGACACTGCTACCTTTTCCAGACAACAATACAAGCTTAACAACTGCACAAACTATACTATCAATCTAGACAAATGAACAGAATTTTGGTGCATTTTTATATCAAGTGGTTTACAATGCTACATATGTATGGTTGTATAAGACACTTTATATCACATTTAGTTTTATTCTTTTGTTTATGTATTAACTCTTGGTACTTAAATAAAGTTATGTTATGATACAAAAATAATAATGCATGATAAACCAATGACTGACTAAGAAGACATAGCAAATGAATTCAATAAGTATTTTGCAAACACTGGCATGAGCACTGTTAATTCAGAAAACATGATAATGTATCATATTATACTAAAACAGGATGTATGCCCAGTGAAAACAGATCTTATTATAAAAAAGCTTTAAACAAGATAAAAATTCATTTATATGCCTGGAAAATATCCCAGCGATCATAATTTAAAATGTTCAGCTGATTAAGTTTAAATATCTATTTACTGGAAACTGGAACAGTACCTAAAATGTGGAAAAAATCCACCATTATACCTATCTTAAAAAGGGCAAATCATCAGATTTAAGAAATTACAGACCAGTGAGATAATTCCAGTCTTAAGCAAATACTTTGAAAGATGTTTTATTGTTTTATTAGAGAACAATGTAAAACTAAAGGCAGTTTGTTTGTACCAGGATAGGTTTATTAAAGGAAGGTCCATGCTATCCCACTTAATAGAATTATGTGATCAAGTAACATGATTAATGGAACAGTGCTTATAATGTGTGACTATATTTCTTAGTGTAGACAAGGTATTTGAGTCCCTGTGATATATATATATATATATATATATATATATATATATATATATATATATATATATATATATATATATATATATATGTGTGTGTGTGTGTGTGTGTGTGTGTGTAGTCTGTTGTTTTGTTTGGTTTGTTCAACAAGGAGTTTGGTCAACATCTATTCACCTGATTGCATTTGGTCGATTATAGATATAGTGGACAATTATGCAAGCTTGGCAATTCCAGGTAGGGGAATATTCCCTTTCACCAGGGGATTACGCAGTCTCAGAGTTAGTAATTATTGGGAATGTGTGGAGGGTGCACAGTGGATTGAATTCAAAATTTTGGTTTTAGGTGTAGAATGGTTTGCCTTCAGGATATTGACATACATGTTAGTTGACCAACTGAAGATGAATCACATATATTATGCATAAATATATCTATAGCTATATATATATATATATATATATATATATATATATATATATGTGTGTGTGTGTGTGTGTGTGTATATACACACACACACACATATATATATATATATATATATATATATATATATATATACATATACATACATACATATGTATATGTGTGTGTGTGTGTGTGTGTGTGTGTGTGTGTGTATATGCATGTATGTATAATGTGGTATACAGAACATTAGTAAATACTGGTTATAACTCCTTCTTGATTTGTTAGATCATGACATAGCTTACTGGGAGGAACCATTAAGTAGTATTCCATGGTTGTATGTCTGATTGTAGAAATACCATGTCAGGATTTCTCCAGGGATCTGTGTTAGTGACTATGCCATTTAATATATTTTTATTGGATACATGTCTTATGATTGAAAGATTAAAATATAGAACCTCAGTTCACTGAGATGAAAGCACTGAACATCTTAATCATCAAAAGCCGACATTACCAAATATCACCACATTGAATATCAATAGTTGGCCCACAGCTGCGCGTAGGTTGGAAAGACTATACGTATTTTGTCCCATCATGTTATACATACCAAAAGTAATAAGTAAGATGTTAGCATTGCAGTTGTTGGCCAACCATTTCTATTTGATGTGGTGAGATTCGTTGATGTTGGCTTTTGATGCTTAAGATGTTCCAGTGCTTTCGTGTTACTGAAGTGTGGTTTGATGTTTTAATTATCTGATCATTTGACATGAATCCATTTTTGTCAACCATCCCAAAACACAATTTCTGCTGGTTAACCAAATATGCAGGCAACTGTAAAAAAAGGGTTTACTATTGTCAGCAATAGATAGTGTGATGATATAGATACCTGTCTGGCAAAGACAGCATCGTAGCTAATAAATATGGGTATTAGCTTTAGTCTTGACAAATGAAAGATTATGTATTTTAATAAAGAATTATAAGGAAATCAGTAATGATCCAAGAAGAAACCTTAAAAGAAATATCAATCTATAAGGATTTGGGGATTACTCTTTCCAACAGACTTTCGTTTGTCACATATGCCAATGAGTAGGAAATATTTTACCTTTGATTTCACATTTGCAAATACTTATGTTGCAAAATAGAAGCAAAGCAAAGAGTTTTTAGAGAGAAGTGTTCAGGAAAGATTGGATTTTTTTATGAGAAAATATATAAAATCATAGAAAACCTTGTTCCTATTATAAGAAAAGTTGCAGGAAATAAAGCTTGGGGAACTCCATGGCTAAGTAATAAGGTGGATAGAAGGATAAATAAGAGAAAATATGTTTGTATAAAATGAAGAACAATCCTTGCAAAACAAACCAACTGAAGTATAAAATAATGCAAATGGAAAATGGAAGGGAAATAAGAAAAGCAAAAATTAATTAGGAAATCAGTCCGGATTTTTATCTTTTAGATAATAACAAAACTTTCTTTAAATACATATGTTAAAAGGTAGAAAGGGGAATGATAAAAATATTTGGATTGCAAAAGAAGAAAAATTAGCATAATTTGCAGGAGGTAGTTGAAAGTCTTGCAGACTTCTTTTTATTGCATATAGATAGTAGATTCAAATGTATTGACACAAAATATTATGAGATATCTATTGACTGTGAGGTCCTACCAGTAACAAATGATCTGGTTGAGGCAGTATTAAATAAATAAGTCAATGCACATGTCCTGACCAGATAAGAAACAACAGATGTGAGGAGATAGCTGTTTCTATCTCCATGCATCTCTGTTGTGTATTTTGTACTTGTTCATATTGTGACTCACTTTTTGTGATGCACAGAATTATGGATGTGAGATGGATTTACCAGAGTCATGGTTAACCTTTGTCATTTGATCCTTCTTGACCAGATGAGATAAATTGTTTCTTCTAGAGGGAAATTAAGTCTTCAGTCTTAAAGCCCTTAATTGAACTATTAAAAAAAAGAAACTAAGGGAATATATCTACTTTATGGAAAATGGCAATGTTGTTCCAATTCATAAGGATGCATCTCTCATAATGTTGATAACTTTAGACCAATAAGTCTAGCAAGTTTAATAGGAAAGAGTTTTGAGAGGGATGATTTGAGTTTGATAACTAAGCTTGATTTCCCTGCTTATTATGACATCTAGCAACATGGTTTTACTCTGGAATGATCCACATAGCCAACTTAATTAGACTTTATTGGGCTATAATGAGGGCAACTGTGGCAAATATTGCAACTAATGTGATCTTTGTAGACCTAGCAAAAGCATTTGATTCTGTACCCCAAGAAACCATTTTGAAAGTTTTAGTAAAGTAGAAATTTAATATGCATATGATCTGGCTAAAGGATAGAAAAGCTACCGCGTATATGAGTGGTTTAAGATCAAAGGAGACTCAAGTTAAAATAGATGTGGGGGCGTGGCCAAGGATGAACACAGGATAGCAGCAGATTTCTTCAGCTCCACCAATTTCATTACACTGACAGGAATTAATTACTTAAAAAATTAATTTTTGAAGTAATTTTCTTTCTAAATATGTTTGTTTTATATAGTTCTTGAACTATATCTAAAAAAGTAAGGAAATCTTAACAATACTCCTGTCAGAAATCACTTTGGAAATTTTCCTGTCAGTTTATCAGTCTGAAATGAGTTCCAGTAAGACAAATTCTCAAGACTCCAGCATCAAGAAAGAACTTCAGTCTCTGATAATTATAATCCAGCAACTTACTGCTAAGATGGATAAAATGGATACTAAAATAGACACTTTCATAGAAAAAACTACAAAACAAATAGACTTGTTACATATAGACCTGCAACAACAGAAGATCCAGATGACAGGCATAGAAGAAGCTGTGAATGACATGGAAAATAGAATACAAGAAGAGGAAATCAACATTGAGTTTCTGCTGAAACAAAATACACATTTACAAACAAAGCTGGATGACCTGGAAAATAGATCTAGGCACAATAACATTAGGATTTTTGGACTGCCAGAAAATATTGAAGGTAACAATATTACTACTTTTTTAACAACATGGCTCCCTAAAACTTTAGACTTACCAGAAGCATTCTCTTTTGGTATCGAAAGAGCACATAGATCTATAGCTAATACTAACGCTAACAAAAACTATCCTAGATCAGTTATAGTTAGATTTCTATCATCTTTTGATAAAGAGATGGTTCTTAAATCTGATTGGGCTAAAGCTCCTGTTAAGATTAATGAGACAACTGTGCATTTTGACAATGACTATTCTTCCATGGTAATAGCTAAAAGAAAAGTTTTTCTGCCACTAATAAGGGAGCTTAAAAAAGCACAGTTTAAAACATACCTTCTGTTTCCTGCCAAGCTTAAAATCTTCCTTCCTGATGGTCCTAAAATTTTCGATGACTTAGACTCTGCTTTACTGTTTATCAAAAAAAAATAAGATTTTGGATAAAATAGAAGAAATGGAATGGGCTAGTCCTTCATTAAAGAGACTGGCAACTGAAACTTCATGGAAGACTTCAGAGAAGAAGAAGAGACTAAAAACAAATGATTTGTTCTATGTTTTTTCTCTCATCGTTTTATTTCATTATTAATCTTTTAAATATAGTTCCTGCATTTCCAGAAGCAACAAATATTTTGAAAAAGATTTAATCAAAGTTATTCTCTGTGTGCAAAGAAATGTTTTGTTTCATAACTAGTCAAAATACCTGGAGATTTAATGGCAAGTTGTGATTCAACTTGTTTTTCTTTCTGAAAAGGAGAAGTAAGGTCAGTAATTTGATACATTTTTTTCTTTATCTTTTTTTTTTCTTCTTCTTTTCTTCTTTTCTTTGTTTAAACAATGACATTATATTTAGATTATGTAGTGGGTAAAGGGTGGGGAGGGCAGGAGAGAAGAGTAATGAAAATATGATTAATAGAATAATAACATATTTATTCCTTGTAAAAGTTTATATGTTCTTCAAATGCTATTCCTAATTATACTTTCTTGATTACACTGCTTATGCTTGTTTGTAAATAATCTGTCATGCTTTAACTAATAATAATTAGAACTAAATAATAGTAAATAATATGTTTTATTTTTAACTCTATTAATATAAACAGTAAGTAATATTCCATTGTATATACTTCTTATAGCTTTCTCTTACATTTTTTTTATTTCTGCCTTACACCCTTTTACTTTCTACTCTCTTTTTCTTTTCTTTATTAATATATAGAAATGCTTTTGATCATATAGGCACAGTAAATAATAAGATTTACATAAAAATTGAGTTGGGACAAAAATATTGAGTTTTATTACTTATTAATAATTTTGGGCTTAATTTCACTTACATAGAGGCTATAATAACCTGTAAAATACATTGTGAAGGTTTTTTCATGTTTAGATGCATTTACACTGCTAAATGAATGTTTGTCACTAGTTTTTAATAACTTTCCCGCCAAAATGTTAAGAGAGACAATCTAGGATGTGGGCTGTCTCATGCACAGTGTCCATGAGCTACTTCAAAAGCTTCAACTCTCAGAATTCTCACAGAGAAGCTGAAAGCAGCTAGTCTCACCTTTGACCTAGATATCACACTGACACATCACAGATTCAGGAATGTCACTCTACCAGGAAATAGAAATGATACAAATGCAACTATGTGAAGGAAAATTAACTCTTTAACATCTAAATGTGAGTTATTTTATATAATTACTTAAATATCTATGTTATAATTCATAAAATATGTCAGTTATAATGAATTTAAATGATACAGTTTCTTGTAGTACGTAAATGTCTTATTTTAGAAGGCATAGAAAATGAAACATTTATTCAAGTGTTTTTGAAAATCTACTTAACAGCAGCTTAATAATCTGTGTTAAAAACTTATGTTCCAAACATATACATTACTATAACTCATTTAATTCATCTGATTGACAAGCATAAATAATTTTATAACTCTATACTGGAAGAAATTGTCATGTGATATATTTTAAAGCAGTAGTATAGCATGGTTGTAAAATCTGGTTACTAAAATGTGTTTGCTGTGCATTATTTTGTATAAAGCAGACAGATTTATTGTAGGGACAGCAAGTAAGATAGTGCTAAGTAAGGACACAACTCAGTGAGATCAGATATATATATATATATATATATATATGTGTGTGTGTGTGTGTGTGTGTGTGTGTGTGTGTGTGTGTGTGTGTGTGTGTGTGTGTGTGTGTGTGTGTGTGTGTTTGTGTGTGTGTGTGTGTGTGTGTGTGTATGCATATGTATATATATATATATATATATATATATATATATATATATATATGTATATGTGTATGTGTGTGTGTGTGTGTGTGTGTGTGTATGTATGTATATATATATATATATATATGTGTGTGTGTGTGTGTGTGTGTGTGTGTGTGTGTGTGTGTGTGTATGTGTGTGTGTATGTGTGTGTGTGTGTGTGTGTGTGTGTGTGTGTGTGTGTGTGTGTGTGTGTGTGTGTGTGTGTGTATATATATATATATATATATGTGTGTGTGTGTGTGTGTGTGTGTGTCTGTATGTATATATGTATATAAGTGTTTCTGAGAATCTGCATAACTATGCAGTATGATTTATAACAATTTCTATGAATACAATATTTTATTCTATTGACAACAATGAGTTTGAGTAAATGTTCATATACAAGCAATTCAAGGTTTTTTTTGGAAGCTGTTAATTGCATTTACATGACAGAAAATAGATGCATCTTAATATATGTAATGTCTGAATTATATTAGCCAAAGTTTTTGATTTAAATGAATGTTAGAACTTATTTTCTCTCCTCTTGATTTCTAACATCAAGATTATTTGAATGCTATTTGAATACAAGTGTTTTATATTACATGGATGTATATAGTAGTATGAACAGTTTTTTTAAAAAAAAAGGTTTATTTTAGTTTATATGATGCTGTTTTACCAAATGTGTAGTCTTGTCTTGCTAGATAATTGAATTGAAAACTGTTAACCTCAGTTAAATATAACTAGTATTAAATTGATAAGGTGGTAGCTGAGGTACTGCTGCTTAGGGTAGGGGTTAACTTGAGTGGTAAATACTACTCTAAGTTGGAGTTTATAACTCCAGGCTGGATGCAAGGTTTAATCCTTACATTATTTTCACTTGTTCATTGTTATTTGTATATAGTTTTGACATCCACAATATATTTTGTACATTCATTGTCACTACAAACAAAATTGAATCCTATCGAAATCCCATAAGAGATTCAATAAATACAGCTATATTTAAAGGTACACCTAAAGGAGGAGATGTAACATTACTTATCTTGTTATTTGTTATTTTGATCATAAGATTCTTAAGTTTTAAAAATGCCAAATGACATCTTTAAAAGGAATTTCTTTAAACATTAATGGATTGAATAATCCATGTAAAAGGGCAAGTCTAATAAGATACATTAATTTACATAAGGCCAACTTAGTCTTCCTGCAAGAAACCCATCTCTTGAAAAAAGATATTGATAAACTAGCCACAGACAAATATACAGTATTGGTTAGTTCAGAGCACACTCAGAAAAAAAGAGGAGTGGCTATTTTATGGAATAAAAGTATGCCCATTCCTAAAACCATTAAGTCTTATCAGGATGACAAAGGAATGTTTTGTATGGTTACAATACAAATTAATGGGAAGACTTACACTTTAATTAATGTATATTGGATACCTGGAATTGGTATTAATACAGTGAAACATCATCTTGATAAGATCATATCATTCTCTATAGGAGATATTATTTTAGCTGGTGACTTTAATTGTATACTACATGAAAGTGATACTACCACTATAGGAAAAGAAGAATTACATCTAATGCAAAACATTTAAATGATTTTGCTAATTCTTATCATTTGAATGATATTAATAATCAGATAGATTCAAAATCATTACCATACACCTTTTTTCTAACAGATACAAAACTTATTCAAAAATAGATAGGGTCTTTATTTCTAACCAGATGGTAACAGATTTAATTAATTCCAAAATCATTTCATGTCCTATATCTGATCATAATTCAATTGTTTTGAATTCATGATAAAAAATACTCATAATGTTCAGATCAAAAGGATACCAGCATACTTAACTCAACTAAAAGACTATAAAGAATATATACTTTCAGAAGTAAAACATTTTTAGACATAAATAATACTCCTGAAGTCTCCATTGTTTATGTTTGGGATGCCTTCAAATCATATCTATATGGACAAAGTATCAGATGGTATAATAATAAAAGGAAATCTTGGGATAAGGAATTGTTATATATTCAAAGTAAATTAGACTCTTATAAACATAATAATAAAGAAAATATTATGGACAAGAAAGTTATTGAAGAAATAAACAAACTAAATGAGAAATACAAAGAAATTTTAACTCATAAAGTTAAAATAACTTTAGAGAAATACAAGTTTTTGTCTTATTCAATAAGCCCCAAATACTTACATAGACTTAAAAATAAAACAAAAAGGTTGAATAAACAAAACCATATCAAAGAAATCTTTTCTCTAAGGAAAAAGAAGAATGTTTCTAGTATACCAGAAATACTAGATGAATTTACAAATCACTTTCACAAAATTAACCATAATAACATTAACATGGAACCTAAAGATAAAATAAAGGAGTTTATAACCACAAACATGAATAAAAAGCTTAATAAACAACAGATTAAACTATTGGACAAGAGTATTTCATATACAGAAGTTATTACACAAATAAATAAGCTTAAATCAAACAAAGCACCGGGTAATGATGGTATTATACCAGAGATATATAAAATCCTTTCTAAAAGTACATATTCATTAATACATAAGGTTTTATTTTGGCCCAAACTGAGTTAATAACCCCCATCTTGGCAATATACATTTATTTCGCCAATTTTAAAACCTAATAAAGATCCAACTAGATGTTCTTCATATCGGCCCATCTCATTACTTAATGTTGATTATAAAATGTTTATGAGTATCTTTGCTGATAGATTGAAGACAATCATTCCCGGCATTATAGATATAGATCAGACAGGCTTCATTGTAAATAGAAATACTTTTGATAATATAAGAAGAACTTTAACATTAATAGATTTTGCAAATAGGAAAAGAAAGATTTAACACTTATTAGTCTTGATATAAGTTCAGCATTTGATTCAGTAAGTTGGGACTATCTGTTTACCTTAATGAAGTGCACAAACTTCTCAGATGCATTTGTAAATCTAATTGAGCATTTATACAAAGGAACGTTGGCTTATATTAAGGTAGGAACATATGTTTCACAAAAATACCCATTCTTAAAGGTACAAAACAAGGATGTCCACTTTCTCCACTATTATTCACTTTAGTAATGGAGCCTTGGGCTAATTTGATCAGAAACAGTACTGACATAGAGGGTTTTAAAATAGATGAAAATACAACATCCAAAATTCAACTTTTTGCAGATGATGTTCTAATTACATCAGCAGGATCTAATTCTTCTATACAGTCTCTATTTGATAAAATGATGAATTTTAAAAGTATTTCTGGTTTAATATTCAATGAAGAAAAAACTAAAATACTACCTATATATGCACGAAAAAATATTCTCATTAGTGATTTTACTAAATATGTACCCAGTTCAGGTCAGATAACTTATTTAGGTATAATACTATCTAAAGATATTAAATCTATTATATATAATAATTATAATACCTGTTTTCTTAATATACAAAATCTTTTTAATACCTGGAATAATATGTTTTTACTATGGAGGAGAGACTTACAATTATTAAAATGATAATATTCCCCAAGATTTTATACTTAATACAATCAATAATACTTCCACCTACAAAAATAATTATCAAGAAACTGAATACACTAATGTTAAATTTCCTATGGGCACCTAATAGACCTAGGATTGCATTAAAGAAACATACTAATAGCTGGTCTCAAGGGGTATTTCTTTTCCAGACTTTAATTTATATACTATCTCTTCTATTGTAAAAGTTATTACTTTATTAATAGATCAGTCATATGTCACAAAATGGAAAGATTATTGGGGGCTAATTAGTATGCACTTCATGAAAATCTCCTTAACACATAAAAATATGATTGTAAATAACTCCATGTTATGGTTACTAAAGGAATTTTGTACTTCACCTATTACACCTAAACATATGGTTTGTTACCCATTAAATATTATTATTAGTTATCGTAACTTTATATTCATGCACCCTAAGTATAGGGAATGGAATTTTATTGTATTCCTATAATGTATACTCAGGGTATGCTTTTGTCATCTACTTCTGAAGGAACTCATTTAGCTATAGATAATGATCTAAAGTACTGGTATCAGTTGATATCTGATAATAAAGTTAAAAATCTAGATTTCTTAAAACAAGAATTTGATCTAAGAGAAACTTGCTGGTTAGAGGTTCAGACCTTTAGACAACATCTCATTAATAAAATAGATCTAATGTCTATAACAGTTAAAGAATCTATTCCAACACTGATTGATTACTTGATATTAAATTTACAACATAAAGTTTTTGATAAAGGTAAACTTTCATACATACATAAAATTATCAGACAAGAAACTTTTTACAGTGTAGATTCATACTGGAATTATTTCACTTCTATTAATGGGGACCCACCAAATCAACAAGATAAACAATATATATTGGAATCTGCTTATAGAACTACGTCTTCCATTGTCTGGAGACTTTATACATGGAAAGTTTTACATAGATCTTTTTATACACCTTTGATGATGAATAAAATAAATAATAAAGATAATTTATGTAAGAGATGTAATGTAGAAATTAATGCTGACTGGGCTCATATGTTTTATGACTGTATAAAGTTGAAAAAATACTGGAAGTCAATTAATGAATTTTTGCAGGCTCTTTTTACAGATAATTTCATTATTTCTAAATCTCTTATATTATTCAACACACCTGTACCTCAAAGTGTTAAAAAGGTTAAGCTTCCCTTGTTATGGTCTATTCTAGCAGTGGCTAGGAAAATAATAACTAGAAATTGGATTTCAAATACACCTCCTTCATTCAGGATTTCAAATACACCTCCTTCATTCAATGAATTTAAAAATGTTATGAATATAGTGTGCCATATGGAAATAAACACAATTAGGACAAGAACAAATAGAAAAACATCTTATTATATTGTATGGGATAATTTACAAAATTTGTTAAAAAAATTTGAATTTCAATAGCATGGTATTTTAGTTTAATTAATTGATCTGATTGTAGTGGATGTCTTTGTAAATACTTTAGTTGTTTTGTTGAATATTATAATAATACCTATTTTTAATTACTTGTATAAAATTGTTATGATATTTCTCTTATATGTTAAAACAATAAACCTGTTTTGAAAAAAAAAAGTTAAAATAGATGTGCCATAAGGATCAATGTTGAGTCCATTTTTGCTCCCTGTTTTTATGAAGGTTTCCTTTGTTTTATCTAAATGTTTAGCTGAGAAATGTACAAATGACACTACGATTGCTAATGTAGCAACATCAACATGTGACCACAGAGTACAAAAATGGGAGCAGTATGAGAATTTGGGAATACTTATTGAAAATAATTTAAATTCTACGGAGATACAGGCAAAGTACTAAACATCCTTATGTTACTATGAGAATAATATTTAGAGTTATACCTTTATGAGATGAAAAAGTCATTATTACATTATATTGTGCCATCATTACATTTATTTTGGAGTAGAGAAGTGGGTTATATACTTTGTCTATACTGGAAATGAATAAGATTGAATATGTATATTTTTTACAAGAACAACTCAAAGCTGGAGAAACCTGACTTATCAGGAAAGATAGCAAAGATTAAAGTCATATTGTGAGTTTTATAGATTTTTTTAGAGTTGACTTAATATGAGTATATGGTTCCACTTCTAACCACAGAAATTTCAAAACATTGAAGTTCAGATCATCGAGACCAGAACATTGAATTTTGAAACATCGAAGTTTTGAAGGGGAAGAAAATGATAAGTGTAGATGGGAGAATGTTTGTGTTTTTGCAGGGCACCAACGTGCCCTGCATACTGTGTGTGTCTATGTGCCATCTGTGTGATGGCACTACAGATAGGGTATGGAAAGTCTCCTGTTTAACGCTAAATGGGAGATTTCCCTTTACTCCACTGTAGTGCGGTCTCGGAGTTGGAATATTAAAGTGGGGGGCGCAGCATACAATTGTTAAAATGTATTTTTTTCTTCTTTTTTTTTTTGATTACACTTGTAACCTTCGATGTTTCATAATTTGATGTTCTGGTCTCGATGATCTCAACTTCGATGTTTTGAAATTTTGATGGTTAGAAGTGGAACCGAGTATATACATGTTTGAATAATGCATTTGTAGGAGGCACGTATTCTCCTAAGCTTATTTGGAGTAAGACCTGCAATGATCATATTTAAGGTCTTTGTCCTATTAATTACATTGTAACAATATAAAACTTGAACATAATAACAAACTCAGCAATGACACAGATAGGTGCCTTACCAAAGAATTTATCTGCTATAAGTGTATGCTGCATGGTAACTTTATAAATGTCTTTTATAAGACCAATATTGGAATGTAATAGCTCTGTTTGTATTTATTTGCCTGGACAGATAAATCAAGTTAGTGCAGAGAAACTTCACAAACAATAACTAGTACGGCAGATCTGCTCAATGATGGAAGTTGCAAATATCTAAATCCCAATGCACTACATTATGGATATTATAGATAAAAATTAATGTTGGCATAAAAAGCTCTAAAAAGTGAAGCACTAAGAATAGCATTAGATCTGCTTCAAAGCTTATTGCCATAACAATTTGATGATATGCATAAATCATAATAAAACAAATACAAAAGGTTAATTTATTAACTCATATATTCAAGTTATTTGGATTAAGCTAACAATATTTATTTGCTGCTCAGATCACCTTGAAATATTTAAGAGAAGCTTAGATACAAGAGTGGGTATGGATGTTTGTTATTCTAACTTCAGTGTTCCTTGAAGGCTTTCGGGATGGAACTCTGTAAGGAAGAACTTCTGAATTTAGGAGAGATAATAACATTGCCACTATACACTAATAAGCATCCATTTCCCAAGTTTCTGTAGAAGGACAAGGCACCAAGGTCAAACATTCTCAGAGTGGGTGAGAGAGAGAACAAGAGAGAAAGAGAGAGAGAGAGAGCACAAGGGAGAAAGAGAGAGAGAAAGAGAGAGTAGTTGCATTTTCTTCTGTATTAGAAATCTTTTTATCAGCTGGAAAAAACACATTATTTTCCTTCCTGACCATTTCTGGTGCCACTAGTATAAATATTTAAAAGGAACAGATGCCGTGGCAAAGTTTACTACAGCTCTTTATCTTTTCCTTCCCGTGGATTGTGTACTTTATCATTCTGAGTGCCACATCATTCAACTACTGCTCCCATGAGGCTACAGCCATGGCACTGACCCCAGTGCTGTCTATTCCTTATATTCTCAGTTTTGTGGACACATTAATAATACGTATACCACTTTTACAAAATAACATTTCAGTAACAGTTCAAAGCACCACTAACTTTCTCTGTTCTTTTTTATTTTGGCAAGCGTTGTAATTCAATGAGTTTAAAAGAGTAGCTTCTTTCCCTCCTATCTAGAAATTCCAGTTTGAAGATAATATGAATTATAGGCAATACTCTTTCTCTGCACTATGTCATTTTATGACATAAAATTGGAGCTGTAATCTTCAGATGTCACTGCTGATAGAGCATTTCAATTTGAAAGGACAGATTTTCTGTCCTTGCTTTTATAGTAATGGCTTTCTTAAAGGTGACCTCTGAAGTTCACTCCTCTCTTTATACAATGCTTAGACAGCAAAGAGTAAAGGAGATTTTTTTTAATAATAATATAAACAAGTCAGAAGATGTGATTCCAGTTTCTGTCATATTAATACGATGTATCTGACTGGTGACTACATACAGCAGAAACAATGTTTAAATAAAATCAACATTCATAGAATGTTCTTCTACTTAACTATGCTAGCTATACGGACATTAAAGACAAGCATTAACTTGGGAAAAAACTTGTATATAAAGTGATATTTGAGTAGTACAGTGATATAAGGAAGAAAACTGTTGTGAAATAATATACAGAGATATTAACAGAAGTGACTGTAAAAAAAATCATTGATATTATACCTGACAATCTCACAAAAGTTAAGAGTACTTGTTTTAATGTTACACCCACCTTACCCCCCCACCTAGACTCTTAACCCAACTATACTACCACCACTACTAACCACAGTCAGAATTAGCTAGTTGTCTTTACATACTTTAAAATCTTGTCTGACAACTTTGTTCCTAATATTATAAATGACAAGAAACTATCATAACTTGCAACATTTACTGTATATACTGTTGATAATCAATATCTTGTTATTGTATTAAAGCCAACAACCTGTAATGTTGTTTACTATTGCTGCAACTTTGTATCTCTGTTTATCATGTACATGATGTGGAACTTTTCTTCCTGGGCATCCGCTGAAAAAGGATCTGCATCCAGTCAGAATTTCCCCGTAAACAAATGTAAATAAATAAATAAATTTGCTTTATGAACAGCATAGCAGTTTTACATATCTATAGGACAGGACTAAAACTATCAGTTTTATTTTAGCATGAAAAAATAAAACTAAGGCAGAACAATGGCTAACATGCACAAAACACTTATGCTTGTTTCAGGTTGCTCTCCAGGCATTTGTATATTTTTAAGGTCTTTTGTATAGAGCAACAATATTCACAACCTAGGTATGGGGAATGTACAATTACCCATGAATGGTGCATTGTGGCTATAAAGGCAGTAGATCCTCAAAAATATGCAAGGATAATTATAAAGATCAGGATGTGTGTTATATAGTCTCAAACAATAAGCTGAAAATCTTCAAGCAAAAACCACTGGAACTGCACCAAGAGAAGATGAAGGAAATAATAATTTTAGCGTAGTAAATATTTAATAGTCTTTATTTGTTGTAAGACTTCTTCAGAAAAAGCAGTGCATAAAACTAACCATTGTCCTTAAATATAATCTAAATATAACAAAGCCAGTCATGGCAAACGGCCAATTTAAAAACTGCAATTAAATCATCAATTAACTACCATTTATAAAAAACAAACATAATAAAGAAAAATGTCACCAAAAACCTCTGAAAAGTCTCTAAAAAATCTTAAGTTTCCAATCAATCAAGAAACATTTTATATTTATGCTGTCATTTAAGCCTGGAGGTTGATTTGCAGGCAGTCAGATTTGCCACTCAGTTTATTTTTTGGCTACTTGATTTTTAAAATTTCTACCCCTGAAATCTTTTTTCACATAACCCAAAACACCAAACATAGATGTTTTATATTTTTTAAATTTAACATTATGTGTATATAATGGTTTGTGTGTATTAGCAGCTTAATTGCATAAATGTGTTCTTTTATTCTTTTGCCCAAAGATCTAGTAGTCATTCTGATGTAAAATACAGCGCATCCAGCACACAAAGCAATATAAACAATACCATTTGAATTACAATCAAACCTACCAGGAACTTTAATGTTTACATCAACATATTCAAGCGTAACGTACGGACTTTCATGAAAATCTTAGCATAAGCAAAAATAGATATATAGATTGATAGGTAGATAAATAGATAGACAGACAGATGCATTAAAACTCAGAGATTATGCAGAGGACTATAAAGAAAAAGTTAAAAGCAAACAATTCACTGACAGCCCAGAGAAGTTTTATAGGGAGCAGGGGAAGAAATAATGATAACCAAAATAGAACAGATCAATAAATTCTGGCAATACCTATACAGAGATCATGAACACAACAATGATGCTGAGTGATAAACACAATAAAAGAAACAGTAAGACAGGTTAAGGGAATGAAATATGACAAAGTAACATATAATACAATTCAGCAAAATTAAGAAAAGTTCTTAAATGGAAAACCCATATCTTGATGATTACCCATCTTCTGGCTAAATGTATTAACACTTTTTGCATCATGTTTTAGTTCTGAGTAAAAACTAATTATTTGTACAGGCCGAATTCACATCAGTCTTGTAACTATGGAAAAAATTCTACAAACAACTTTTAGCCAATACCATGCCTTCCAATAACTTTTACATTGTTTGCCAGAATAGATAAAAACAGCTTTTACCGTTAGTTGCATGAAAACTAAATGATAGAATTAAAACTAAAATGTAATAAAACAAAATCATATGAAATTAAGCATACAGAAGTAGCAATAAAAGGCACCAAAACAAAAGAAACATTATAAAGATCATGACCAGCAGACAAGCAGAAAAGAAAGAAAAAGAAAAGAAAATTGGGAAGTCCACAATTATAGTGACAAGGATACAGAACTCATGGAACAATCACTTATTGATCAAAATTCAATGCATGAATTCTTAAAGAGAGGTAAACAGAAATCAGTGAACTGTATACACACTAGTTCAAAAATCTATAGAAATAGAAGGAGATACAGGCAAATGCAAGCTAGTCCAGAACTAGAGACCACCCTGTTGCTAATTATGATATACTTATGGATGAGAGTATGTATAGTGAAAGCCCAATTATGTGGCAATATTGATACATTTGGAATTATGCAAACATTACAATACACAGGAGTGAGAGGCACTGGAAACATAAACTATAAAGTATTACTGACAATGAAGAAATGACCATCACATAGAACCATATAATATTAAAAGTTAAATCACAGAAGTCAGAAAAACAGATATTGTATTTGAAATAAAATTGGCAAAGGCAACTTTAAGTTTTGAAATAGCTACAACTACTAAGTAGTGAGATAGATAAACCTGTAAAGTAATTAAAACATATAAACAGAAAGTACATCTGGAAGAAGGACACAGAGACATTTACTGTATTAGTAGGAGCTATTGGGTTAATAATAATAATTTCCAATAAACTATCAATATAGTTAATTCCATATGAACTATAGAAAGAATCACTTCAAGGTACATTACCTGTTCTAAGAAAAGCATTCTTGGCAAACATCAAAGACTGAATCAATACTGATTTTATGAACTATAAATTTGTCCCGGTTTAATAGTAAGGTTCATTTCAATCATTGCATTAAAGTACCTACACACACACACACACACACACACACACACACACACACACACACACACACACACACACACACACACACATATATATATATTTGCAGAAATTAAAAAAAAGATAAACTATTACGCATATTAAAACATGCAGTCTCACTGCTTTGATAATCAAAGTTATCTCACCATCAACCTCAACACATTACTCACATTACTCCTGTAATGCCTATTACTTATTCCATTTTTCTCTCTCAAATATTTTCAACAGAATCTCATGATCTTCATCTCTCCCAAGTACTTCAAGTACATTTTCAGCAAATCCTTTCCCTGAAATGTGTTCCCATCCAAGCTCATGATACAAATCCAACTCCTATATTGACTAGTGAAGAGGCCCTGCCTTCCATTGAGTTTACTAAGTAAGTAGAAAATGGAAGCAGACTGCAGAACTTTCTTATAGGTTCATAGGTAAGTACATGGCCAGTTGCCATTGTGGGCTATTTTAAGCTAAGCCAGTTTCCTGTTTTGTGCTTGAAATAACCTATCCCATTTGGTTATAGATTAGCCATACCCATCTCATGGTCAGTAATTATATATTACCCCTAATAAGAATAACTGGGATCATACCATACACAATTTGAGGGGATCCATGTGTATATCATTCTTGTTTCCTTGCTCTTAATTTCTCCAAATCATTTGGTTTTCTAATACCATGATAGGAATGGACCCCATTCCTAAGTCAAAGTATGATTCAAGTTCATGAAACTAAGAGTGTTTCAATCTTTGATGCCAGCCAAAAGTGCTGCACCCACAATGTACACAGTAATGACTCCTTCTGCAATTCATATGGGGTTACATGTATTGGAAACATATCTAAATATGATTGTAGATTTTTTTTTATGAGACCCATTGCTCCTTCTACTATTGGAACTGTCTGGGTATCTTTCTTCCACATTGCTCTCATTTCTGCCTGCAGATCCTGATATTTTATGACTTTGTGTCTCTCTGTAGGCAAAACACTGTAATCACTGGATGTGGCGATTTCAATGATCAATGCTACTTTTGTCTTCTTTTTCATGGACCACTATATCTGGTTTTCTAGCATCTATCTTTTGAACTGTTGGTAATGGGTGATCCCATGTGATGTAAACTTTATCATTTTCTATGATGCTTTGTGATTTATGTTTCCAGTGTTTTTCAGCCACATCAGGACAATAATGTTTGCACAATCCCCATTGCAAGAGTTTTACCTCATTATTATGCCTTTCAGTATACAGTCCTTCTGCCTCTAGTATATCATGACCAGCAACAAGGTGTGCAACTGTTTCCAATTCGGTTTTACAGAACTTACAGTTGTCTGTTTCTCCCACTTGTTCAATGGACTTTGTAAACCAGCTTGTGCGTAACCCACTATCCTGGGCCACCAGTATTAACCTTTCATCTCTTGGTTTGAATTCGCCTGTAATCCACGGAAAAGTAAATGCAGGCCAAAGGACTCCACAAAGAAGAAGTGATAAATCCACTTCATTTATACAGCAGTAAAAGGTTAGCGCTTTCATCTCTGAACAAACTAGGAACTTCATTAGACCTTTTTTTGGTTTTGTTTGATTTGAATTCACCTCTCCTTAACTATTCCTGCATTTGTGCCTGATCAACATGAGGTTTTTCCAGACGTTTTCTAACCTTCCCCTCGTCAATGGCCTTGGTGACTGTTTCAAAGAAATCAACCAGGTTTAAGAGGCAGGATCTGCCCTTAACAAAGCCAAACTGGGTAGGATCCAGTGTCTGTAGGTCCCCAATATCTTTATTTATGAGGTCCATAATGATCCTTTCCATAGCTTTGCAGACCAAGCTAGTCAGGCTTATGGGCGATAGTTTCCAGGATCCGTTGAGGCACCACCTTTGTGGAGAGGGACCACTGTTGCTGTACGCCACTCTTTGGGTGCATATCCTGTAGTAAGGCTGAGATTGAACAGTAGTTTTATGTTTGGGTTTAGCTCTTCTTGGAGTTCATGTAGGACGCAGCCCGGGACACCATCTGGTCCCATTGATGCTGTGTTTTTTGCTTTGGAGAGGGCAGCTCTTACCTGAGCATCTGAGATGTTAGGGGGGAAGCACTCTGCTGGGATAGATATTTGCCCTTTTGGTGGGGAGGGGGGGAGAAGTTTGCGCTGAACCTGTCAGCTAGGATGTTGGCAATGTCTGTGGGTTTGGTGTATTTTTTGTCATTTTGGACTAATTCTGAGCATATCTGGGAATTCCCACCCAGGTTAAAGATGTTAAGATTTGCACTGGGTGTGACGAGAGTGAACAGGATTAGGAATAAGTATATTAGAGGGTCAGCCCAGGTAGGAAGGTTTGGAGACAAAGCCAGAGAGGCAAGATTATGTTGGTATGGACATGTGCTGAGGAGGGATGCTGAGTATATTGGGAAAAGGATGCTAAGAATGAAGCTACCAGGTAACAGAAAAAGAGGAAGACCTAAGATCAGGTGTGGTGAGAGAGGACATGCAGGTGGTTGGTGTGACAGAGCAAGATGCAGAGGACAGGAAGAAATGGAAACAGATGATCCACTGTGGCGACCCCTAACGGGAACAGCTGACAGAAGATGATGTTATGTTCCACAGGATCTTCATAGATACTTGTCGAAAATTTGTCTATTTCTTCTTTTTTGGTAGTCTTTGACTTGCTTTTCCCTTATTTCCCAATTCTCTATAAAACTTTTTTGGGACTTCAATAAATTGCTTAGTTTGTACTTTTCCTTTATATTTATCTGTGTATCTTCTAAGTTTTTATTTATGTGCTGAGATTTTTAGCTTGTTATTTGTGAAGATGACCCGTGGTGGTGGTGCTGCGGTAGCGTTGTCGCCTCACAGTAAGATGCTGTCTGGTTCGATTCTCAGCTAGAGCATCTTCTGCAGGGAGACATCCATGAATGGGCATACCTTCGTTGAAGGTTGTGCATCAGAGATGGTAACTCGGCACATAAAAATCAACTACCAATCATTAGCGGACCGGAGTTCCACTGTGGCGACCCCTAACTGGGAAAAGCTGAAATACACAAACAAATAATTTGTGATAGTGCAAGATAGATTCTGATCTGTTCTAATACTGTGCATTGCTTTTATCACATCTATCTTTCAAAGTATTTTTATCTATTCCCTCTTCTATAGTCTTCTAACAGTGACACTTCTTATCTTAATTGCTTTATAGTTTTCTGTATTCGATACTTCCATGATGGTATTCGATTTCTCCCCTTCCTTTGCCTCACTACCCTGTGTTCTTGTGGTAGAACTTTATTAGTTATTAATTTAGCTGCACAGTAATATATCCTGTTTACTTCTGTTATATCCCATGGATCTCTATGAACAGTCCTAATTATTGTGTTCATTTGTTTTATCAAATTTCTTTCTTCTCTATCACTCACCACATGTGCAGCAAGGGAGAATTTAGAGACAATAAGTCTGCCTTTCACATATCATTGGGAGGGAAGCAGAGTACTCGGAAAAAAATCCATGGGAACACAGGAAGGACATGCAGACTCTGAACAGAAGTTACCACAGCTGGGAATCAAACTAGAGGACCACTTGCTGTGAGGTGACAGTGTTATTTATCCACTCCACCACTGTGTCATCCTGGAAGTTGTTTACTTTATGACAGATACAAACCAGTGTACATATAAAGCCAGGTATGCAACTTAGCATAGTAACACTATATGTAATCTCTTTCTGAACTAATTGTTTTCATTCTTCGGTACAGTGGTAACTGACCACTTGGTAATTATATTTTGTAGTTAACATTATAGCTGATAACCACTTAAATTCGTATCTAATACTACTGTTGATGCACTTCACCATCTTCTGCTGTTGCAATACAATCAAGTCATAAGCAGACTGGTGACTCATAACGAATGTATGCAACAATAACATTATTGTATTTCACTGGGCTCACATACTTCCATTCGCAAATGATACATTCTTTGTGCTTTGGTGAAATCTACCCAGGTGTATCGAGGGGTTCCATGACAGAAGTTTATCAAAGCCTTGTTGTTCCTTCGGCTTTTCCCCATTAGGGGTCATCACAGCAGAACTCCGATCCGCTAATGATTGGCAGTAGATTTTCACGGTGCCAGCTCGACACCCAACCTTCAATGAAGGTACACCCATTTATGCATGCCTTTTAAATTCCACTCGACCTCGGGGAGGACATGCAGACTCCACACAGAAGGTGCTCCAGCGGAGAATCGAATGGGAGAACCTCTCGCTGTGAGGCGACAATGCTACCGCTGCACCACTGCGGCTATATTAGTCTAATGATCAAAAATGCAAAAAAGAAAGTGTGACTTCTAAGTGAAGCATCAAATCAGTAAACCTCGCTCAAAATGTGACTTCTAAGTGCAAAGTAAAATTAAAAACTGCTGTAACACTTTTACAACATGTTTGCACAGCAGATATTGAGGACTGAGATCTCCACAACTCTTCTACTTACATATATTAATTCTGAGAATTTTTGCACCTCAGAGTAAGGAGAATTTCCCTGAGATACTGCAGACTTGAAGACTGTGTGCATACTCACTAGTTGAAGAAATGCTTTGTAACCTGTGCCTCTATAACATAGATCACAAAAAGTCTAAAACATGGCATGTCTACAGCTAGTAGGGTTTGGATTTATTGGTCTGAATGGACCCATAAAGACTTAAAAAGTAAAAAAAATAAAAGGTCACTGGTAAATCCTTAAGGGATAATTTGCATATAGTCCACGAGCTTCTACTACAGAAGGTTAAAGGTATTATACAGCAAGACACTTGCACACATATACACTTCCATTCCAGTTCAAATCTTGGAATGTTACAGTTTGGTGTGTTGAACTTCAAACCTCTGACTCACTCCCATATTGAACTGTTAGCCTTTGGATTAATTACATTCTGTGCTGCTCTTTCCTTTGTAGTCAGCTCCTGCAAAATGCTTGCACTCTGGCTATGGGAGCAGAAGAACATATGAACCTTTTCTGCGCATGTGCTGTTTTCTTTTTCTGTGGGAACTATATTTTTATTATTGATTCTTTTCTGCAAAAATCCTTCTGGTAGTTACCTGATTTGTTTGTTTTGTCTTTGATGAAAATTATTTCCCTTTACACTCTGCTTATATACTAGGCTGATGTTCTTCTTTTTGCTGCTGTCATGACACACAAACAGCTATTTATTTAATAATTTAACCTTAATATACAGACCACTGAGCTGCTGTCATTGTCATGTGATTTCCTTTAAAATTACTTCTGCTGATACTGTTGCATAAATATAATGTGTCTGTTAAGTGCTTTTCTGCCAGATCTAAAATTATGCCATTGTTCCAAATTGCTAGTTTACTGTTTTCTTTTTAATACTGCCTTTATTTGTAAGGAAAATTTAGACTCCTCTGTTTTCACAAGGGTAAAGGCAGCTTATTCCAGGAGGAATGAGTGTTGTCCACACTCCATAAGATCTGGCTTTATACCCCTTGCATTTTCTTTGGCAAAATACATATATATTTTTTTGCACAGTAATTTTGTTAAATGCTTCCTTCTTTTTCAGTTGTAATTCATCTGGCTTAATAAGACATACTGCATAGTTACTCCCTTGTCATCTCCACCAAAAGTCAGGGCCCAGTTACCAGTACTATCCCCACTAACCTTACATAAGTTTCCCTTACTACTTCAAGCATTAAAATGAGGATGCAGATACGTTCCTTATGCCAAAACACATACAGGTCCGACAACTGAGCTACAAAGCAGAGATTGCATTTATATGCAGTGTGTTCAAATAATTTGTGTTAATGTTTATAAATATATGATTCTGCAGCTAAAGGACTAGCTTTACTACACACAACATAGTAAAATATGAAGTATTTGACTGGACGTAGCTTGTTTAGATTTTAACAAAATGCCTAGCTACTTCTCACTGATAGACATGTTCCAAAATGACTTTAGTGATCCCACATCATATCATGGGTGGTGCAGTGGTTAGCACTGGCACCTCACAGCAGGAGGTTTTCTGGTTTGATTCTCGGTGAGGCCACCCTCTGTGCACAGATTGCATGTTCTCCCTGCATTTGTGTGGGTTTCCTCCAGGTGCTCTGGTTTCTTCCCCCATTCCAAAAAGACATGTCTGGAGTGTTTCTCTCCGGGTCTCTGCTGAAAATAAGCTCAGTCCTAGTTGGAATTTCTTGGTAAACAAATGTTAAATAAATAAAAAAAAATAGAACCTGAAAGCATGCAAGTCTCCAGGTACAAAATTGATAAGAAGTTTACAAACTTCCATGCAGAATTTAAAGTACATTTGTAACATATTGCTCTAACTGGTCATCTTTCAACACTCTTCCTTCTCTTGATAATGCAATCTTAAGGGAGGGTATCCACAGCTTGACACCGCCATCCCCACAGAGGATGCAGACAACTATGCTCAACAGTACTCCAATGCAGTATACAAGCACCTGTACAACTGCATTTACTCAGCGATACCCAACAGAACTAAAACCTGCTCCTTAAGGAAAAACAAACCTGTTTGGTGGGCATCTTCTATCAACAGGCTTTACAACAAACTGAAGAAACTGCTGTCCAAGGGTAAAAAGGAACAAATTCCAAATTGGAAAAACTCCTTCATTAGCCTCAACAAGGAAATTAGATCACTAGTGAAAAAATCACTAGTGAAAACCTCCAAAGCCAATTATGAATAGAAACTAGCCTCTGAAACAAAGGGAAACCACAAAGCTTTCTTCAGTTACATCAGAAACCTCCATGGCAAGGCCCAGGTTTGCTCCAAATTAGTATTTAACAGTATCACTTACACTGATCCTGCTGACTTAGCCAAACTGCTCCCAGATAGGTTCAGTGCAAACTTCACCCCCTGTCCCCCCAAAGGCCCTTTTGACATCCCCAATACTTGTGATCCCAAACAAGAAAAAGACTGATGATGTATGCAACTGGCAATGAGACACCAAACCCGTAAATATTACAGTTCAGAGCAAAAACAAGGCACGTTGCAAGTAAAGTAAAAATGAAAATACATTTATTTCCAACGAATGAACAGCAGAAAGCACATCGACTGACTAAGCGCTTTCACCAGATACACTGGCTTCATCAGAGTCACAATTAACCCACCCAGCTTGCTACCACTAAATACTGTTCAATAAAACAACATTAATTAATCAATAATTCAATTAACCACACTCCCTGCAATGTTAGTTAATGCAATACACCACACTTCTTGCAGTATTAAAACATTCCAATTATACATCAAAAAATAATAAACATTTCATTTACAAAATAATAATTGTTAAAACCATGTTTATGATGTAAATATTGTAACATTACATTAGTATAATCTACAAATGAATGTAAAAATATATGAATATATGAATGTGCATGCTAAAAATATATTTTTGTTGGTAAAAAATGTATATATATTTATATGTGTGTTAAGAGAAGTTACCCTAACACAATACATATTACTGGGTCATATTAAACTTGCCCTAAATTTTAACAGGGGTTTTAAAGAAATATTCTCGTTAATCCCAGGTGATCTAGTGGCATTTAATCTGATTTGCCACTCCATTTCACGGAGTGCCACATAATTGCTTATGTCACCTTGATAGTCAGAAAAAACCTTGTCCACTATAAAAAACAAGAACTTTTTGAACCCAGGACATCCTTTGGAGTGTAAAAAAAGTGCATTGTGTTCATCCCCTCTTTTAATGCAACCACAATGTTCCCGGATTCCTTTGTTGTCATGATGACATACAAGTGGCCACATAAATACAATTTTTAGTTAAACAATTACACATACCAGGGCAAGCAATAGTTCGTTCAAAACTAGTAATGGTGAGGTAAGATCCTACAGCTATATACCTACACCATTTGCAACATCCACATTTGTTCATGAAGGAACGCCTATTGTCCCTCAATTTCCTCTCTAAAATGTCTTTTAAATTAGAACCCCTGCTATAAACAATAATAGGAGAGTCACCCAATATGTTCCTTGTCTCCCTACTCAAAAAATGTTCCCATAGACCCTTCAAACTTGAACAAATGTCTAAGGAAATGTCATTATATTTCAAAATGAATTTAGGATTACTCCTAATGTTGTTCCCTTCTGACAAGGTCTCATTTTTGTTGTTTATGTGACCAATCTCAAACTCTTTTACTTTCAGAATCGGGACATACCTACTCCTCCTCTTTTTATATACTTCACGCTTGACTTTAGTTAACAAGTTTAAAGGGTAGCCCCTTTCCAAAAATAAACCAATGAGGGTGTAAACTTCTTGTTTAAACTCAGTGTCATCACTGATTAATCTTGACAAACGGACCATTTGACCCTTCACCAGTCCCCTTCTTTGGTGTAAGGGGTGACAACTAGTGAAGTGTAACAATGAGTTTGCATAACTGGGTTTCCTATAAATGTTACTTTTAAATCCCATGTCATTTTTAGAAATCCTAATGTCCAAATAATTTGTGTACTCACAACTCCAATTGTATGTAAATTTCAAAAACTCCGAGCTTGTGTTCAAATATGCCATGAACTCAATGGCACTGTTTTCATCCCCCCGCCAAAGGATGAGTAAATCATCTAAAAACCTGCTGTAAAGGAGAATATTTTCAGTGTAACCAGAATTGAATATATTTTCTTTCTCCCATGCTAAAAGCACTAAATTTAGTTCACCTTCAAACATCAAAAAATTATTCTCCAACACCAATTCCATTAATTCATGACAGATTTCCAATTTGTTCAAATCAAAACTTGGACTAGAAAGTAAACTGTCATAAAACATATTGAGACCAGCCTGGTGGGGGATGACTGAAAACAAATTGATAACATCTATGGTTAAAAATGTCCACTGATCCTAGTCTCTCAAGACAATGCCACGAATCCTTCAATATGTGGCTTGCATCTATTAAGGCCTGCTTACAATGTAGGTCAAGGTTCTGTCTTTGAACCTTAGAAACAATGGGAAGATGGTCTGTACCTTAGGTATGCCAAAAAATGTTGGCATTCTAGGGAATCTTACTAAAAGGTAGTTATATTCTACCTCTGTAATGGCACCTTGATGTAAACTGTCCAAAAGGTACAAATCAATCCTTCTGTAAGCTACGTTGACCTCATGTTTAGAGACTCTACTGTATGTGTCAACATCACTCAGTAGTTCCATCATTTGACCAATGTAATCTATGTTGTACATAATCACCATCCCCCCACCCTTGTCCGGTCTCATACATCTGTATTGTCCCGAGTTTGCAAACTCATGAAGTATGTTCCTTTCCTCCTGTGTTAAATTGTCGTTATATCTAGTCCTTTGTCCACAAATTTTCCTAAATTCATATTCAAGGACATTCTCAAAAATAATGAGTTCCTTGTTGTTAGGTGGTGTAAACACACTTCTCCTTTTTAACTGAGTGTTATTCCACCCCACCCAGAGAAATACATTTTTAAATTTAACTCTTTCACATAAAGTTTTAAATTTTTTAACAACTGTGTTAAATCTAGCCTGTAGCTAGGTACAAACTTGTCACCCCTACAAAACAATTCAAAGTATGATTCATTTAATACGAGCTCTGTATAGTTGTAAATAATGAATCCCCTTTCCTTCACAATGGTGTGCCGCATACCCTCTTGAGATGTAGATGTACCATCCCCTGTATTCCCTACATGGGTATTGTGCTCCTCGTCATTAATCCTAGACACATCCTGACAACCATCTACAGGAACTCTGTTGCCTAATGGTCCTGTAGTACCCATGTTGTTCACAACCATCATTGAATTCTTTGTCATGTTCACCAAACACATCAACTTGTTCTGTCAAAAAGGTGGAATCAACTATACAATTTGCAATATTGTCTTTGACCCCCCCAAAGTCATCACAGAAAACATGTTCAATAGTGTCATTGCTAACAAAAAGAGTGTCAATGTCGTCACAAATCCCAAAATTAACACAGTTGTCACAGTTGAACACTTCGACTAGCGATTTCTCCTGAAACCCCTCGGGCTCCTCTGTTGAGTTTGATTGTAATTCTGGCCCTTGTTTAGAAGCCTCTCTGATCTCCGAGGCATGATCGGTTCCTCTAAAAAAATGTCATCACCCTCACCTTCCTCAACTTCACTGTGTAAATAGTTGGAGTTCACCCTGACATGTGTTCTAAACCTTGTATTGCGACCTGGTGGATAAGCAACCCCGTTTTTATAATCATTGCCATCTCTTTTAACTTTTTTGTTTTTCTACGTCGGCATGACAACAAGAAGCTTGAAAGAAAGAATCCGGGAACATTGTGGTTGCATTAAAAGAGGGGATGAACACAATGCACTTTTTTTACACTCCAAAGGATGTCCTGGGTTCAAAAAGTTCTTGTTTTTTATATTGGACAAGGTTTTTTCTGACTATCAAGGTGACATAAGCAATTATGTGGCACTCCGTGAAATGGAGTGGCAAATCAGATTAAATGCCACTAGATCACCTGGGATCAACGAGAATATTTCTTTAAAACCCCTGTTAAAATTTAGGGCAAGTTTAATATGACCCAGTAATATGTATTATGTTAGGGTAACTTCTCTTAACACACATTTATTTTTATTTTATTTTATTTTATTTTATTTTACATTTGTTAACCGGGCTAGTCTGGCTGGATACATGTCCATTTTCAGCAGAGGCCCGAGGAGAAAAGCTCCACTATCAGACTAATACACTACAGTTTATGAAATCACTAATAATACTAACTATACAAATAAAACTAATATAACTAAAACTAATATAGTATAATACGGCAAAATACATATGCAAATACATTTTTCATGTACAAATCTGACTAGATGACAAACAAAATTCAGTCAGGGGCTGAGGAGAAAAGCTTCAGTATCAAAAAAACAATTTAAAGTTAAAAAATATCACTAGTAGCTAGTCACGACAACAAATAGGTATTGGCTGAAAGCATAAAAGCGTTAATATATAGTGTTAAACATGCAGGTTAGTAGTGTAACAGATATTAAAAGGTTAGAGATAGGGAAAAGGCAGAAATGACGTAAAGAGAAAGGAAAAATAAAGTACAGTTTCTGTTAGGTACAGGAATTATGGACTTAGTGAGGCTAAGGAGAAGCCAGTAGGAAGAGTAGAGCAGGAGAACAAAGATAGTGAGAAATGTAAGAGGTAGCAGGATTATAGGAGGTCAGCTAAAAGAAGCAAGAGACAGAAAACAGAGTGGTCAGAGGAGTCAAACAGAACTATGAACAGAAGAGTGAAGGTATAAAAAAGGGACTGTGGAAGTGAGTTTAAGTTAGAACAGAAGAGCAAAAGTAGACAGGAGCAGACTGGAGAGAGTGATAAATTTGCTGAGTTCAGTCAAGATTGGAGCAGGGGCATAGCCAGTGAGTTATTAGGTGAGTTTTCATCTTTTTTTTGAAAAGATGACATGAGCCTAGGGAGGTCAGTTTTGTGGGGTGTTTATTCCAGTAAGAACCGACAGTGTTTGCAAATAAGGAATCACCTGATTTATTATGAGATTTCAAAGTAGTAACTAGTAGCTTGTTGGCTGATCTAAGTGTAGTGAGATTTTTATAAGGAGTGATGAGTTTATTTAGTATGGGTGTGTTGGAGGTAATGTAGAATTTTAAAAGTGATGATTAGTTGCTGTAGTAGTATTAGGTTTGGAAGTTCAAGCCAGTTTAGTTTCTTTAAATTAAGACAGTGATGAGTTTGGAATAGAGAGCCAGTGGCAATTTTGAAGATTAGCTTTAGATATATTGATAAAGGAAGGAGAGGCATGCAATAATGTAGAAATGAGGTGAGTTTGGGCCACTGGAAGTAGCAGTAAGGAAGGGCTTAAGTCTGTAAAGGGCACCCATCTTTTTATTGACTGACTTGATAGTTAAGTCAATGTGATAGTCAAAATTTAGCTGATTGTAGCAGCTTAGTGGAAAAGTCAGGTTATACAATGGAAAAGTGATAGGGGTGGATTTAGAGGTTGGGGTGAAAAGTAGAAGTTTGGTTTTGGGATTTAGGAGGAGACAGATATGTTGGAACCATTTTTCTGCTGCAGTGAAGACCACCTGAAGAAGCAGAGCAGATGAGAGTGGAATCATCCAGGTTATTTATGAAAATAGAGTTGAGAGGATAGATGGCTGTCCCAGAGGACTGCTTGTTTTCTATTAGTCAGGAACCACTGTAATGCTTGTGAATCAATATCGAGGAGAAGTTTATGGTTGACCATATCGAACGCTTTTGAGAGGTCCAAGAATAGTGCAGAGGAGAACAGGTTGTTATTGATAGAGTCAGTGAAGGAGAGAAGGGCAGTTGAAGTACTGTGGTAGGGTCTAAAACCATGTTGTGAGTCTACAAGCAAGTTGTTATTCAAGAGATAATGTAGAAGTTGATGCCATTATTTTGGATAGAGGAGATAGAAGGGCAATAGGATGGAGGGAATAATATGGGAGATTTTCCAACAGGATGGGATTTTGGATTCAGTTATGGTTCTGTTTATTAAGATGGAGACTGGGTAGGCTATCTCGGATGCAGCTAGTTGCAGATATTCAGCTGGAAGCTTGTCTGCAGAAGGGCAGGGTTTGAGTTTAGATAGTAGCTTATGTATATAGGTTGTTGAGACAGTATTAAACTTTAGCATGTGTGTGCTGTTTTGAGTGGGGGTAGTTTGGAGGGTTGGGGAGGTGACTGTTTGAGAGAAAAAGTTGTTGAAAGTGTTGGCTATTATGTTAGGTTGGTTTTGGTGTTACCTGGATGGAGTAGTTTGTTTATTCCTGACCAAAATTGTTTTGGGTTTTGGTGTTGGTTTTGTTGGTATTGAAGGTGGTAGTTTTTCTTGTCCAGAATGGTAAGCTTCTTTGTTTTGTTTCTCAGATGTTTGAAGTTTTGATGGTCAATTGGGTTTTTTGTGGACCTCCATTTAGACCATAGTTTATTTATAGTTTGTTTAGTTGTTTTAGAGAGCCATGGGGCTGCTTTGGATTTGACTCTGACTAAGCGGGATGGGGCATGCTGGTTTAGAATTTGTAGGAAGGTATTGTTGAAATGGGTTACAGCCTCATCTATTGAGAGGTATTTTAGAGTAGACCAGTTATATTCCTTGAGTTCATTTTGAAAGGATGCTAGGTTGAATTCTGTTTTGTTGTGTTTATAAGTAGTTGGTTTGGGATTGTTGAATTTTTGTTTAGTGATAAAGGTAAGGAGGTGGTCACTGATATTGTCAGGGAGTATTCCTGTTTTATAGGAGAGGGATTGTTGTTGGTCAGTATCCAGTCTAGAATGGTTTGTTTGTGGGTGGATTTATTTATTCTAGTAGGGGAGTTGATGGTTTGATGATAGTTAAAGAGATTAGTTCCAGTCAATGTTGAAATCACCTAAGATTATGGTTAAGGATATTTTCCAGGGTATTGATGTTCTTGCCTGGGGATGTAGGAACATATTATGTTTATAGCCTTGGATTTATTAACTTGGAGTTTGGTGCAAAGTATTTCAGCATTGCTACCTGAAGTTGTGATTTGTATAGGAGGGCCACCTCCGCCCCTTTTATTAAGACGATCTTGCCTTAAGGTGCTATAGCCTGGGGAGACAGAGGATATCAAAGGCATAAAAATCAATTAAGGCATGGAGTTGTGTTAATTTGTTGAGCTAGTATAGTTAGCTGTATGGTTTGAAGGGGTGGGATTGAGGAGGGTATTGGGTGGATGTCCCCATGTATCAATAAAAGTGTTTGTGGGGTTTGAAAGATATTTGTGTATTTGATGGGTATTAGATAGAACCGTTTGGAGGTTGTGAATCTGTAATGGTGTACTTTATGGTAGAGAGGGGAAGGTAGGGACAGGTTGAAAGTATATTAATATGGGTTTGGTCAGGTAGAGGAAGTGTAGTTGTAGTATGTTTGGCTAATACAGGAGTTTGGCTAAGCCTAAGATGAGGAGGTAAGAGTGTAGTAGTAAAGCAGGATGTTAAGTAGAAGAAGAGGAATGATTGAGTTAAGGGTTAAAGGCATGTTTGTATAGAGTGAAAGGTTAGTAAGTGTAGGACTGCACGGTATAAAATAATAGGGTGAGGTAGTATAGATCTGATAGAAGAGAGAGGGTGTGGTTTTAGCAGGAAGTAGAGATAGGTAATTAGCTAATAAGAACAGAAAAGTTGCAGAAAACAATCAGGCAAGAAGAGAGAAACAGGTGTAAAGGTAAGGGTGAGGGCAACAGTAGAGAGTTTGAGGAGATTGTATGGTAAGTGGGGGGTAACTGAAATAGTACTGGGTAAGATAGAGGAGTTGCTCCTGAGAGAAATAGTAAGTGGCAAAGGTAGACTAAGGAACAGGAAAGGACAGTAGGATTTGCAGTGGGATACTCAGAAAATGTAATAGTATGATTTGTGGTGTTAGGAAAGAATATCAGACAGAGCAAGCAGGGGGTTAACCAAGATTAAAGAACAAGAGACGGGGTAGAGAGTGAGGATTATATGGACCAAAGGCAAAAAAGGGAGTGAAGGAGAGGGGACCAACAAAAGGCCAATCTAGAGGGGGGGGGCTGCTGGTTTACCTGACAGGGGAGTAAAAAAAACAATATGTCCTGGTGAGTAAAGCTAAGCAGTACAATGATAGGACATACTTTCCACAAAAAAATCTGGGAGGACAGATATAAATATATATACATTTTTTACCAACAAAAATATATTTTTAGCATGCACATTCATATATTTATATATTTTTACATTCACTTGTAGATTATACTAATGTAATGTTACAATATTTACATCATAAACATGGTTTTAACAATTATTATTTTGTAAATGAAATGTTTATTATTTTTTGATGTATAATTGGAATGTTTTTTGGTTATTTGGAAACCAAGGTTTTTAATACTGCAAGAAGTGTGGTGTATTGCATTAACTAACATTGCAGGAAGTGTGGTTAATTGAATTATTGATTAATTAATGTTGTTTTATTGAACAGTATTTAGTGGTAGCAAGCTGGGTGGGTTAATTGTGACTCTGATGAAGCCAGTGTATCTGGTGAAAGCGCTTAGTCAGTCGATGTGCTTTCTGCTGTTCATTCGTTGGAAATAAATGTATTTTCATTTTTACTTTACTTGCAACGTGCCTTGTTTTTGCTCTGAACTGTAACTATTTACGGGTTTGGTGTCTCATTGCCAGTTGCCCTTACATTGTGGTCGACATACATCATCAGTTTTGGCGGATCCCCAATACTTGTCCTGCACCTCATATATCCATAGATCTAGTGTTAAAGGTCCTATCCAAGGCAAAGAACACAACTTCCATGGGACATGATAGTACCCCAGGCTGTATTCTGCACCATCTCCAACAAGAACTGGCTTCGCCATTAAGCACCTTATCCAAACACAGACTAAGTACAGGCTTCATTCCAGCAGAGTGGAGAACTGCCATTGTCATTCCCTTGCACAAAGATAGTGCCACAAATGACCCTGGAAATTATAGCCCCCATTAGCTTGACAAGTCTGATCTGTAAAGCCATGAAGTGTAGGCTCATAGGATCATTGGAACTTCCTAGGCTATTGGCCCTGAGGCCCTTACAAGCCTAACCAAGAATGTAGCTCATATTCCAACAAGTCAGCACCCTATGTCATTGTCCAGCAGGGAGATAGGTGGAATCCCAAGGGGTGTATTTTCTGTTCCCCATCGAGTTATACAGGTTGTGCTTAAAAGGTTTTAATGAGGTACTCTGCTTTTCACAGAGAGGGAGTCTATTCCACAAAATGGGGAGTCTCTGAGACACATATCTGTCTCACCAACAAGTCCTATTGATGTCTTGTGTATTATTATGGCTCCCATAAACAAGGACATAGGCAATCTCCAAGAACTCGACCCACCCAGTTCAGATTCATGAAGGGAGATATTTCCTATTGAATCTGGTTGGCTTCTTTGACACTGTCACCAAGGCCCTGGATGAGGGAAAGTCAGTACATACAGTTTATCTTGACTTGGTCAAGGCCTTTGACACAACCCCCCACTTGGACATCATCGAGAAGTTAACACAACTTGGTATAAATCCCTATCTCATCAGGTGGGTGGCCAACTGGCTCACTGACAGGACCCTCAAGGTCAAAATAGGTGTCTCCTCTTCTGATAGCAGAGCTGTCACTAGTGGAGTTCCCCAGAAATCTATCCTGGTACCCCTACTGTTTAGCATCTACTTCTCAGAGGTCCAGGCAAAGACAAACCACCTGTGGCTGACCAAGTTTGAGGATGACTGTAAGTTGGGTGCTGTCATTGACTCCCCAAATGATGTTAACATACAGAGAGAGGGTCTCAAGGCAACTAAGGACTGGTGCCAAAGTCATGGCCTCAAGCTAAATGCAAAAAAAGTATCATCATACTATTCGGCAGAAAACATGGCCCCTACTGATTACCACATCAACAACAATCCCCTAAGCACACAACCTGTGGTGAGATACCTGGGTACTCAGGTTGATAACAATCTCACATTCGACCATCATATAGCAGCAGTGGTCAGAAAAGTATTTTACTTGGTTCATCTCATAAGTTAAGGGGATTGGATCCAGAAGAAAGGAGGTTATTACCTCTCTATATACTCCTCCCTCATAAGACCAATAATTGAGTATAACTCCCTGTTTGGTATGTACCTCTCCAAACATCTTCACCAACTGGAAAGGCCACAGAAATACTACACAAAGAGAATCCATGGCTTCCAAAACCTCTCCTATGCGGACAGGCTCAAATCACTGTAACTCAATTCAGTATCGTACAGATTGCTCAGAGGTGATCTGTGTCTTGCCAGAAGGCAATCTCGGACCCTGCCCTACTAGAGATGCTCCATATCTGTAAGTCTAACTCCTTGCACATTACCCACTTGAAAGGTCTGAATCTGGGTCTATATTACCTAATTGACCACTTAGCTTGTCGAATGCCTTAACGTCAACAGCTAAGGGTTGAAAGCTTACAATCTCAAAGGGCCAGTAAGCAAATTCTTTCATTGGGAAAGAATTTGCTTGGCCATTATTGGAAATTTGCCCTTTCCCCAATGTAGAGCAATCTCGGAGTTGGCATATTTAGTTAGGGGCATGTGTGGGGGGGAATCCCCCCACTTTTTTATGTCTTGGAAGTTTATGTTAGTGTGGCATGGCCAAGCAAATTCTTTTCTGATGAAAGAATTTGCTTACGTGGCCATTTGAGATTGTAAGCTTTCAACCCTTAACTGTCGATGTTTAGGCATTCGACAAGCTAAGTGGTTGATTAGATAATATAGACCCCTAAATCTAATATGCAACATCTCCCAGAGGCTCTAAAATAGACTTCCCATACACGTCAAACAGACTACCTTGTTGACCCTCTTCAAGCGCAATCTTGATGAGTGGATGGGAAAACACAAATTTGTCCTAGGGGTTCCACCTGTATCCCTCATTGACAAGGGCAACAGGTGCTGACTGAGGTTTCTTTTTGGGGATAAACTCTTGGCTAGGCTTGTAAGGTCTCCAGTGCCATTAACCTAGTAACCTCCTATTATCCTATGATCCTATGAAACATGAATTTCTGAGAAACATAACAGCAAGGAAGAAAACAGTGTCAAGCTGCAATTAACTAAAAAAGAACTATAATCAACTACATAACCCATGTCAGAAACTGATTAGCCTTTTTAAATAAAATTACTCAAACTACTGTAAAGCCATTGCTCACACAACTTGAAATTCTGTAATGTAAGTAGTTACATGGCATGCCAAAACAAACGTTGCATGTCAAACACCTTTTCTCATAAGACTCACCGTAAAAAGTCCATTACAGTCAAGCTCTTACCAGGTATCAGCATACAACTTAACAAACTTTACCTTGGACTCAGTAGATCATTTTTTTTTTTACAATCCAGTATCACTGCTGTAGGTAGGTGTCTGCTCAAATCAGTCATCATTAACATGTCTCTGCTGATAAACTCCTTTTGGTTTTCATTAACATTACAGGCTCACACATTGCCCACTCACTTACCCTTATAATAAAAATAAGTATATGTGAAGGTACCAAAATTGACATCTGGAAGACAAGCTAAATGATTCCTACACAGAAGATGGTAACCAGTTCTGAGATTGAGAGGTATAGACCAGTCATTATTCTCATCTAAGTGGCTGAAGTAATGGTGATGGTAAAGGTTGCATAGATTACGTACTGCCATGCCATATCATTCTACATGTAATACAGCATGCCTTTAGAGCTGGTCAAAGCATGGAAATCATGACCAGACTGACTGATCACAGCATTCCCATTTTAGATCAAGGATTTTGTATTGCTATATTTCTTTGTCTGTCCCTGGCCTTTCATCTGATTGACCACACACTTCTCCTAGAAAGATTACAGTTAGAGGGAGTGGATCAACATTTTCCTTGATGATTTATATGTCAGTTAAATCAGTGAAATGTAGTAGTGATGTGGCAAACAGCTATTCCTCTGCTTGCGATACAAGTCAGGAGTTTCCTCAAAGTTCATTGGACCACTCCCCTTCTTCATAGGCTTCACTTTTACAGTATGCCTATAAGCCCATCCTCTGGAGGAGCTTCAACTATACTAATTTGTTCCACGCACTTCATGCAATGTCAACAATACATGCCTCTACTTGAAGGACAGCAGACTTTCACCAAATGAGGCCAAAATCAATATGTTGTTTGGCAAACAATTTCAGGATGCAGAATATGAGTCATCATAATTTATTTTCAAATATTCCAGTGGGCCACTTGGGATTGCACAAAACTACAAGTGCCTGGGCATCCTAATATACGACAAGCTGTTTTCCAAAGCCTTGCAGATGTCACAATAGATAAAGAAAAGCTTACATGTAAAATGGCTCACTAATATAAAGTTATACTTTTCAAATGTTATCTCAATGCTGGTACAAGCACGTGATAGTGTAGTTAGTTCACTTTGCACTGCTACACTTTTTGCTCCTCATTAGTGCAATTAGTGCAACACACTAAATAATGTTTGATAGCCGAATGTTCACAACAGGCTGTTGCTTTTTCGAAAGCAGGTCACACATAAACTTCTGTCCAAGACACATTAACCTGCTTTTTTATTTTATTTATTTTTGTTTATTTAACATTTGTTAACTGGGAAAGTCCAATTTGAACGGAGTCAATTTTCAGTGGAGGCCCGGGGAGAAACACTCCAGACACATGTCTTTGTAAGTGTCTTTTAGCTAACCACCAATCAGAATCCTAAGATAATTCAGCATGAACTCTCTAATAATTCTTGAGACACAACTGTACTCATAGACAAAGCATTAGTACTCAGCTGTACGTATTGAACACTTTATCCTGTGTCACTCACAGAACCCAGAACTCAGATTCACCTAATTACATAAAAGCACTAAAAGATCACGAATAATTTTTCAAGCACTGGCTTAACTTTGTCTTCCCTTTAACAGTGTGTCATCCCCCCAGCCCCCCACCCCCACCATTAGTCAAGCTATTCTTTTTGGACTTCATTTTAGCCCTCTCTGCTCATGGATGATATCCTTGCTCTTGGCTTCCCATACTTACATTACCCCCCCCCCCCACTTCAGACTTTGATAAAGTATCCATCTGCTACCCACTTATACTGATTAATCCAATCATCTTAGCCTTTCACTGATTAGGAAGCCTTTTATCCTCGAGAAACATTCCTGTCTTGACACGGTGCTGTACATTCCCACTGGCATATGTTTTTATGGGATGAGTACCTGTCCTAACCTGCATATATAATTGTATATTTATGTCTGTGTGACTGAAGTTAAATGTCTGTACTACCCTTGACCAAATGTTCATTACAGCAGGACTGGACTACATAGAGTGATTTATCTATATATGCACTAATTTAACTGCTATGTACTGTATCAAGCCTGTATTAGTCCATGTTTTGACGGTACACTGACTTATTCTGCACTACAGCATCAGATTAATAAGGTTATGAGTAAATAAGTAGAACGTTATGATGCTGACATGTATGTGTATACTGCTACAGAGACAGAGTAACAGGGCCTGAAAGGGGCACTGCATGCATCCATCAGGTGCACAGCTTTATCACCATTTTTTCAATTTTGCATCATGCAAGATTACCCTGCTTATTTAAAAACACCTTCCCCATGTGGAGCACAACCATATCCAGCACACTGCTTGCTGCTTCTTTTGATATGTCAGTATCCTGGGCGACATGCAGTTATCAAGCTTGTGTTTAACATTAAGGCACACTTCAGGGATAGATCTCTCCTCTGTGGATCTCCAGGGTGGTGATAAACATTACAGGCTTCTATGAATTCAGGGTTCATAGTACTTTGCAAACTTCAAGGATGGGTCTGTGTACTTCTTTGTGGTTTCCCGGCCTCGTAATAGACATGAGAGGCTTCTGGGAATTCAAGTTCCATGACAACTAGAACACTTTAAGGATGTGTCTGTGTACTCCTTAAATCATAAACTCCAATGGAGTCCAGGAGGTTTGAACTGTAACTTCCAATGGGTGGATCTTAAACCTTTTGACAGAATCAAATTATGCCCTTACAGTTCAAACAAATGTTAATTTTTTTTCTGGAACCATAGGGGTTATGAATGAAGTATAAATGGCAAACTCTTCAGCACAAACAGTTTTTATAGTGGTAGTATTCTTTAGGTTCTAGGTCTTAAACTGAATTTTATAAATCACAGTAAATGCAGCATCTATTATAGGGTCATAGGTAGGTACTAGGCTATCGGCCCAAGGGCCTAAGTAAGCCTAGCCAACAAGGTTCCCTGGTTTACGCCACCCAAGAAAGTTAATTTCCTGTGCCCCTGTCGAGCAGAGCCACAGAAGTGATCCCCGGGGTGTATTTCCTATTTTCCATCCACTCATCAAGATTTTTCCTGAAGAGTGCTAATGAGGAACTTTGCTTGACATAGATCTGTAGCTTGTTCCAGAGTATGGGAAGTCTCTGGGACAGGAATTGATGCCTCCAGCATGTCCTGTTTATTGTGGTGTCAAGGTTTAGGTCCCTAGAGTGTGTACCTCAGAGGGATTGAGATTTCTTTAGGTGTAGCATGTCCAACAGCTCTGGGTTTAACATAGCTTTATATGTTAGGCAGAGAGCTCCTCGGAGTAGGCGATATGCTACAGAGTAAAGCTGGAGTTTTTTGAGATGGTCAGTATAGGGCATCTGTTTGAAGCCAATAATCCTCTTTGTGAGGTACTTCTGTGGCCTTTCCAGCTGCTAAAGATGTCTTGTGAGGTACATTCCAAAAGGGGCGTTGTACTCTATAATGGGTCTAATGAGTGCTGAGTAGAGGGGAACAATGTCCTCTTTTTTTCCTGGATGAGAACCCTTTTGTGATGAGGTGTGCCACATAGAAGGATTTCCTGACTACTGTGGCAATGTGATTATCAAAGGAGAGACTACTGTCCACCTGGGTCCCAAGGTCTCTAATCACACATTTGGCGTTAAGTAGACTGCCGTTTATGTGGTAGTTCATGGGTACAGAGTTTTCACCAAAGGGGATGACAATGCACTTTTTGGCTTTGAGCTTGAGGCCATGCCTCTGACACTAGGCATCTGTCTCAGTGAGGCCCTTCTGTAGGATGTCCACATCATTTGGGGACTCGATTATGGCTCCTAGTTTGAGTCATCTGCGAACTTCGTTAGCCAGAGGCCTTCTGTGTTAGCATGTACTTCAGAGAAGTAGATACCAAACAGGAGAGATCTCAGGACTGAACCCTGTGGTACTCCACTTGTCACTGGTTTGAAGTCAGATTTGGAGTCTGCAACTTTTACAGTGTGCGTTCTGTCAGTGAGCCAGTTGGCAACTCATCTTGTGATGTAGGGATTTATACTTAGTTTAGTGAGTTTAGCTATAATTCCAGAATGGGGGATGGTGTCGAAAGCCTTGGCGAGGTCAAGATAGGCTGTGTTAACCACCTTACCCTCGTCTACAGCTTTGGTTTTGTTTAAAAAATATTACAAAACAACTTACAATATCTCGGCAACTACTCAAATTATCCACATACTGTCAGCAGCATTTTATCCATCTAACTGAGAGTTCTCATATAAGGCCAGGGAGTTCTGTCTGTGTTACTTGGTTGTTGAATATTTAGAAAAATGTGAAAATTATATCTATATAAATTAACATCATAAAAACAATGGTTAATATCTACTTACCTGCACTAGAGAGTGAACAAATATTAATGCAGGTAAATGGGACACTTTGGCCAAGAAGGTTTATTAAGGTAGCATTGAAATAAATAAATACATATACATATTTTAAGAAGTGTAAATGCATACATTAGTCATTATGCATATATAATATAATGTGTAAGAAATTTAAAGCCTGTTTTTTACTAAGAAATATTTTTATATGTGAAGCTTAACTAAACATAGGTTTATAGGTTCACAGGTGATTACTAGGCTAATGGCACAAGAGGTTTTACAAGCCTAGTCAATATTATATCTTAATTCTCCAGATATGGGATGGAATAGTATCAGAGTATTGGGTCTTTGGGTGTTGGAGCCCTAAGTCATTTTACAGACTGCCTCTATCCATAATGGACATGGGTAGTACTACATGAGTGAGTTTATGGTTCCCCATCCATTTATTCGTTTTAAAGAGAGTGAGGGGCAGGCTTTATTTTATGAAGATAGGAAGTTTATTCCATAGACAAGGTAGGCTTTGGGATACAAATCAGTCTCTCTAGCAAGTTCTATTAGAGTCACAAATAAGGTTCAGGTCCATGGAATGCATAGCCCTTGTATAATTTTTTATGTGAACATGTAACATTTTCATCAGGGCTGAATCAGAAAATGCTTTGTAGGTCAAGCATAAGTCCCCTCTTAATAAGAAAGAAATGCAGAAGCACTGGAAACCAATAAACTCTTCTCAACGGGATACCAAAAATCTTCAAAATGAGATAAAAACTCCTTTATTGCGGTGCCAGACAAACGAAACCATTATGTTGACGTCCCCTGACACAGACAAGCTTTCAATGATTGGCATTCACTACCGCCACCCGGCCGTGACACTACAGCTCTCCACTAAACTCCTCTTAATAAACAATATGAGCCAGAGTAAAGGGATAGGGGCTTTAGTTGGTCTGCATAAGACATGTGTCTTACGCTTTGTATTTTTTTAGTGAGAAACATCTGGAGCATTCTAATTGGTGTAAGTGCCTGGTTAGGTACATGTAAAAGGGAGCATTGTACTAGATTATGAGCCTAATCAGGGCTGAGTAAAGTGGCACTATGACTTCCTTTGATCTTGATGCCATACATTTACCTATAAGTTGACCTACACAGAAGGATTTCCTCACTACTGTAGCCACCTGGTGGTCAATGTTTACGTTACTATCTATCTGTGTGCCTTGGTCACTGACCACTGGGGCTACTTTTAGGGATGTGCTACTGATATTATATTATAATTTGTAGGGATATCTGATGTACTGCATGGTATGATTATGCATTTTTTAGCATTTAGTCTGAGACTATGGTTTTGGCACCAGCTGTTTGTCATTTTTAGGCATGTTTGTAGGATGTCAACACCATTTGGTGATTCTGTGATTGATCTCAGCTTACAGTTGTCAGGAAACTTGGTAAGTCAGAGGCCCCCAGCACTGACCTTCGCTTCAAAAAAGTATATTCCAAACAAGAGGGGTCTCAACAATGAGCCCTGAGGGACATCGCTTCTAACAGGTTTCTTATTGAAAGTAGATTCACCTATCTGGACAACATGTGTCTTGTTAGTGAGTGAGCCAGTTGGCTATCCATCTGACAATGTAGAGGTTATGCCTAACTCAGTAAGTTTACCTATGATCTTCGAGTAGGGGATTGTGTCAAAAGCTTTGGCCAGGTCTAGGTAAATAGTGTGTACCATTTTACCTTCATCCATGGCCCTGATGACTTTCTCAAAGAAGTTCATTAGATGGATCGGGCAAGACCTCCCTTTGACAAAGCCAAATTGGGTCTGGTCTAGTTTTGGAGAGTTCCTATGTCATTATTGATCAGGTTCATGATAATTCTCTCCATGGCCTTGTGGATAAGGCTGGTCAAAATTATGAGTCTGTAGTTCCTTGGGTCAGTTGATGGGCCCTCTTGTGCAGAGGGATGACTGTTGTAGTTCTGTATTCCTCTGGGACAAAGGCCATCCAGAGACTATGGTTTCTAGTGGCCCTGATAGATTTTGTTTTAAGCTATTCTGGAATGTTGTCATGCCATGGAGGCTGTGTTTTTGACTTTAGTGAGTGCAGTGAAGACTTGTTCTCTCATAATGACCAGTAGGGGGATGATTGTGGATATTTCTATGAGTGTGGTAGGAGGTGATGGGGGAGAAGTTTGAACTGAACTTGTTGGCCAACAAGATGGCTATAGTTTCAGGTTGGGTGTAAGTGTTGCATTCATAATTACCTCAGCACATTGCTGAATGTTTTTCCTGAGGTTATGAACATAATGAAAAAAAACTTATTGTTATCTTTCACCTGGGTCACTATCTTTGCCTCATAGTTTGTTTCTGCAGATTTGACCAGCTCTCATTTATTTGTTTGTTTGTTTAGACTGGTGAGTGACTTTTTGCACTGTTTTGTCTATTCATTCTTGGATTTGGAGAGGATTGTTTTTTCATTTTGTTGAATAGCTTATTTATGCTAGGGGTCCACCATGGTGGTTTATTTTTGTCAGTAATCATAGGTTTGCCTCAGACAGGTACTGCCTCCTCTATGGATCTATGAATGTAATTGTACAGTGCTTTTCTGTATAGCTCAGAGTAGGCCTCAGTGTCGTCTGGGTTCAGAGGGGCTTGGAAGTTTAATAAAATGTCACTTAATTGGAGGTAATTGCCCTTTGCAAAGTTCCTAACAGGTTTGAAGTTTGATGGGGGTTCTAGGTTAGTTTTAATACTAAAGGAGATCATTTTGTGGTCAGATCTTACCAGAGAGGAGTTAATGCACAGGAGAGAGCAGCATTCCTCCATGTTCATGAGTACTAGGTCTAGGATGTCTGTACCTTTGGTTGGGAAGCTAAGTAGTTGCTCCAGGGTGTTTGCATTGATGAAGTCCAAAAACCTCTGAGCAAGCGAATTATGTGGCTTATACTGTCTCTCAAGTTTATGGAGGGGTAGTTGAAGTTACCCATAAATATGGTGTTAGGCTGAATTTTAAAAGATTTCAGTAGGTTTATATAGGAGGTGTGGTTTTTCCAGACTCATGTTAAGAGATCTGTAGCTAGCAAGGATATGATAGGGGGGTCACACCTGTGGTTAATTAGGATAGAGCAGCTCAAGCGAGTCATGTTATTGGACCACTCTAGCAATGTGTTTGTCCTTTAGGAACACTAAGATACCACCTTCCCTTGTTTTATCCTGAGCTGAGGAAGATCAAAATGTATGAAAGGCATTGTAGCCTTTGAAAGCCAGGTTGCTTTCTATTGTACTGAACCATGTTTCCGTGACTGCACATATGTCTGCATTCTCCAGAGTGAGGAGTGCTTCTAGAGAGTGCAGTTTTTATTTAAACTCCTAGCATTGGGCAGCAGTACCTTTAGGATGTGTAACAAAAGGCAGGTACCAACAAGGCTAAAGAATAAATTTTATTGAAGTGAGTGCTTTCACATCCAAGGATGCTTCATCAGATTTATAGCTGCATCTTACAAGCACACTTAAATAGCACATATTAATTGAACCAATTAACTATACACCTATCAAAAACTAAAAACAATTAGACAACTAAGAACACTTATATGAATACCAGCAGCTTCTCTTCATCACAAATACATAAGGTGATATGCTCTAATAAAACTAATAAAAATACAAAAATAATATATGATGCAATATCAAAATACTTCATGTATACAAATGCTTCATTAATAAAAATCCATGTATAAAACATTGCATTCATGAAAAGATTTTTGTATACTGTCAACTAAAATACATAGAAATATATCAGCATATTACTACAATAAGCAATACATGTAAAACTTAAACCCCTCAATATATAATTTAACTCCTAGCACTGAGCAGCAGTACCTTTAGGTTGTCATGAGTGATTTTTGTTATTTTGAAGAGTCTAACAGACTAAAAAAGTGATAAGGGGATAGCTAAAGTTTTTGCCAGTATCCAGATGTCAAGTGGTGGCAAGTGCAAACCATCTCTGGCAAAGCATCATGGTTTGTCGATCATGTCTCTCCAAGCTGACAGATATTGTGTCCCCTTGTTGTGACACCAGAAACTAAGCTAGTTCTTGAAGTCAATCATTTTTTGCTGGTACTATGGCATCATCATTAGTGAAGGTAGGATGCTACACAAGGCTAGATTCATACCCATCTGGGACACATATTCGGAAATCTCCACCATGTCTCTCTTCATATAGTTCAGTGAGGTACGTCTTAGGTCATTTACGCCCACATGGGCTATGACCATTTCATAATGGTACTTGTGGTTTAAAGAGTTAAGTACATGTGCGATCTGGTGGATCCTGGCTGCAGACAGACAGCTCAATGTGATCTTCTCCTTGTTTAGCCTGGTAAGGGGACATCAGTCTGTCTTACAATGGGATCTCCCATAAATGGAATGTTTGGCTGTGTGGTGTGTTGCTTTATGGACTTAGAAGCAGGGCTACTGTGATTTTCAGAGTTGTGGGTTGTGTGAGGTGCTGTCTTTTTTGAGTGTGCGCAGGGCCACTGAGAGACACTTTTAGGAGGTCCTGGAAGTTTGAGTTGATTACAAGTGAGATCTATGTGCTTGTTCCTTTCTGTTGGTAGTGAGTGCTTTGGGTGTAATGCTAACAAAATGGTTTGCATTTTTTGTGTGCGTATACGAGAACTTTGCTTCCAATGACATTGTGTGTTTACATCTCACACAATGTCTTTGTCTGATCTAAAACTAAATGGTTGTCATTGAACATGAGGCAGTTACTACACTGCCTCAGGATGCCAATATCCACCAGGCCAGAAGCAGAGATGATAGAGAAGCATCTATTCATTATACCAGATCCTTAGTAGATGGAAAGGAGTATGGGGGAGCCACTTAAAGGTCTAAGTGAGAGTGTTTAGAAGTATACCATTAGATGACCTGCAGTGGTGCTGCCCTCTGCACAAACTGGCAGATCTTTGAGCAGCTGTGAACAGTAGGAGATTATGCAAAGCATTTCCTATAGAGGATTTTAAACGGCAGAGATTTGCTTTTATACACGGAATGGATAACCACTTTTATACAAGCAGGATGAAAGACTTTTACACAGTTAAGCCGTTAGGCCAGTCAGATAAACACACAATAAGACTTTCACCAGCAGTTCCCAACTCGAATGGGTTGAATCAGCCCTTTGCTCCCACCAGAGTGAAAAAAAGTCTTAATGTAAAACTAACTGGTTTTGAGCTTAAGTGCAGTAAAAGTGCTTTACAACAAAAGGCAGAACTCCTGCACTATCAGTAATCCTTGGAAATAAGTTCACAAACTCTGAGAAATGTTGACAAATACAGAAAAAGTGCACAAATGTAGGAGAACTTCTACAAACACAGAAAAAACTTTGCTAAACTTAGAAATTATTTGGCAAACTTAGAACAGCTTTTGCATTATCAGAGGAGGTTGGGAAATACCGGAATACTGTTAAAAGAACCAAAGAGCAGTACAGTAACAAACAGATGGTATTTCTTTAACAAGTGTAGGCTGAAAAAAGTGATAAATTCAACCAAATAATTAAGATTGTAAGGCTGTTATTACTCTTTGTCATGAAAATGAAATGTTCAAGCATGTAAAATCCAAGTGCGTCAAAGTAAATATTAATGCAAGGTTTGCCAAATAATGCATTCATCCATTTTAATATGTATCTAGATTATATGGTTTGTTATATATCACACCAGCACATTTGTTCAGTCCTTGTACAAGAAAGGCATATTATTTATAATAATTAGTCATAAGTTTTGTGTGAGACTTTAAAGAACATAATACATCGCAGTGTGTCGACATAAAACTGCCATCTATGAAGAATAATTCAATAAAATGTAATAAATGATAGACATGAAAATGAAAATAACTTGCTTTAGCATTTTTATTTTCTTCATGTATACTGTTTTTTTTTTTTCATTTTTGTTTTCCTGAAGCAAACAAAAGACAGGATCACTATTCAGCTGTAAATATATATTCCTGCTCTATGAATATCATTTGAGTCAGTATACCAAGTATACTAGCACTAGGACAACAGCCTTATTTAAGGATATAAAATGAGGGCTCAACAGAAAGACACATTCAGAGAATGTCCCACAGACATTACACAACCATAAGTAAAGCCAAGTAAAATGCAGATCAGGAAGATGTTCCTGCTGAAGGATTTAACAATTTCCAATTAAAGTCAGTCAAAAGGGTTAAGGACAGCAAAGGCAAACATTTCTCAGATCAGGACATGTAGCACTACAATAGAGAAATTGTCTATATGGAGATAGAGCAATGCAAGGACAAGGAAAAGTGAGGGACAAGACTAGTGATTTTTCTTGAATATAAACGTGGTTGAAGAATTTGCATTCAGAGTTATGCAGACATAAAGATAAGCAGCAGGACTGACTCAGGACACAATTTTCTTGATAAAGTGAAAAGGATACAGTGGAGTGAAAATAAGTATTGGATAGTAATAGATGTCAAAAATCTATAGACAAATATTTCACATGAATTAGGTATTGAAGAACTAAAGTTCCACTTCGGTGATACCCCATTGTCTCATTACCTAATTGATTTGGTTTACTTTTGCCTTAAGAACAATTTTTTTTTAATTTAATGGCATTTTGTACCAGCAAATCAAAGGTACAGCAATGGGTGCGGCATTCTCCCCTATGTATCTAAACTTTTTCATGGGACTTTTTGAAGTGCAATATTTATATAAAATGGATATTTTTTAAGAATTATGTAGTAGAATATTATTGTTACATAGACAATTACATTTTTTTTTTATGTGAAGGAGGAAGTCTGGAGTTACCAGATTTATAAAAGATCTGGATCATAATAATTATGGAATTAGTTTTGATGGTTTACAATGTGGGAAAAATGTAACATTTTTGGATGTAAACCTTGCTGTTGAAAGGAGTAATATAGTTACTTGTGTCCATCATAAGTTTGAAGATGTAAATAATTTTTGGGATGGATCTAGTTGTCATCCACCCTATTTGATAAATGCACTCCCTTACAATGAGGTGTTACATATCCACAGACTAACAAGTGATAGGAACAAAATTATGGAGGAAGTATCAGCAACATGTCATAAATTTAGGAATAGGGGCTATAGTTGTTGAATCTATACAATTAGCAAAAAACAGATTATTACAAGGCCATCATTATAATGCAATAAATCAATATAAGGGCAAATCAGATAGAAATAGGAGTAATAATTTAGTGAAAAAATATTTTCGTGACTACATATAGCATTTTTTTCAGAAGAATTTATTAAAATAATAATGTCTTAGAATTTTCTATTACAAGATCATCTGCTGGGCAAACTCTTGCCTCAAAGGCCTATTGTGTCATATAGATGGGGCAAAAGTATTAAAGAAATGCCGGTTCACACCCAGTTTCAATTTCCAATAGAAAGGTTAAGAAAACCTATCAAAGAATTGGGTTTTAAGGCTTGTAGACATTGTACTATATGTAGCCATACGGTTCGCACTTTGGAGTGCATTAATGGACAGAAGCATTGTTTGTGTGATGCTTATAATGGTAACACAGAAGGAGTTATATATAAATAGTAAAATGTTAAAATAGTAAAATAGTTAAATGTGAATGTGATTTATTTTATATAGGAGAAACTAAACAAAGTTTTTGTGTGAGATTTTTACAACATTTAAGAAATATTAAGAATGAAAAAGTGGAAAGTCCATTAGGACTACATTTTAAAATGTATCACAATAATGATAGTAAAAATCTAAAGGGTACCATTATAGAAAAAGTAAACAACGTCCAAGAGCTTATATAAAAACTCAACTGCAACAGAAAGACGCATTGCTTATTTTAAAGTTTGGTACCTTGTGCCTTAAGGGGTTAAACAAGGAGCTTAATTGGAAATGGTTGTTGCAACTAATTGTCTAAATTATTTTAATTAATTTGTTTGTGTATAAAAGTGGGGATGATGGGAAAATGATTTTATACTCTGTTAAAAGCATTTTTCCGAGGTGCTAGAGAGAGAAGAAGTGGTTTTTATTCAGCATATCAGCGCAATAAATTTGTATTGGATTCACTGGCTTTATCGTTTGTCGTTTGGTATTCATACCTGAGGTTGTTATAGTTATTTAAGGATATAAAATGAGGGTTGAAGAAAAAGAAAAATCCAGAGTATGTCCCACAGACATTACACAACTATAATTAAAGTCAAGTATAATGCAGATCAGGAAGATATTCCTGGTGAAGGATTTAACAATTTCCAATGAAAGTCCACCAAAAGTGTTAAGGACAGCAAAGGAAAGACGTTCTCAGATCAGGACAGGTAGTCCTACTGTAGAGAAATTGTCTATATGGAGATAGAGTAATGCAAGGACAAGGAAAGGTGAAGGGAGGACTAGTGATTTTTCTTGAATATAAGCATGTGGTTGAAGAATTTGCATTCAGAGCTATGCAGACATAAAGATAAGTAGCAGGACTGACACAGGACACTCAGAAGCTGCATTACAGAGGTTAAAGTATGAATGGAGAATGGGACAATGGTAATGCACTTTTGCTACATCATATGCAGCCACCAACCAGCATGTGCAGCCATGTCAGAGTGGTGCAGGCCTAGAAGCCTGCTGTGGGATGCATTAGTCAATTGTAGCAGTCTGCCATCATCTTAATAGCGGGTGACCAGCAAGTGGATAGGATCTTTCCTCTTTTTTAGGCTGGCAAGATAGGAAACCTATACTAGGCAATAGTATGGGAAATAAGATGGGGTCAAAATAGATACATAGATAGAGAGATAGCTAGATATATAGATAGACAGATAGATAGAGAGAAATAAATAAAGAGAATGGGATGAAGATAAATGAAATAAGACTAAATCATGCCATAATAAGGTGGAAGCATAATGAAATAAGGAGGAAAGTGGTAATTGGTTCATGCTGAGTATATAAAGTTTATTGGAATATCTGTAATTCACCTTACTGACAATAGATGTTCATGTCCAATGCCACAGGTAGTGTCTAACTTAGGAATTATGAAGAAGAGGCAGAATGGGTGATGGCATTATGTCATAGAGCAAAACATTCTGACTATTGCAATGTGGAATGACAGTGGGACATACAATCCAATGAAATAAGAAGAGACTGGGAGTGAAGGATGGATTATAGTGATATACAAAAGGTAAAGATAAGAGAGAAAGAAGGGAAATGTTGAATACAGTCAGTGTGAGTTTAGTACAGGGGAGGAGAAGTGTGGAATAGTTATCTTGCCGAGCAGTTGTTTCCTGTGGGGGGGGGGGGTGAGATTTGACAAGAGAAACACAGAATGGAGCAGATAGAAAATAGGGTAAGTAGGGATGAAATTCAATGGGATTATATAGAAGTTGAGTATTATACATGGCCTATATCATGCTAAGTTCCTTAACACATTTCTGAAGAACTGGGATTCACGAATGAAGGCTAGATATTGTTCATTATGGTGGAGGAGGGCTTAAATTTGCCCCACATCCAGAACAAGATCGGAAGTTTGATACAAAGAGCTCCACATCATAGAAAGGATGGGTTTGGTCCAAAAGGAAGAGCAAGGAGGGTAAGATGATATATTAAGAATATGCCACCCAGGAGAGATTTACTTACTTCTTAAGAGATGAGGATAACAGATCAGCAATTTGGGGAGGTGCCTAGAGAGAGGGAAAGGTTGCTTGAAAGAAGAATGGTGTTTTGCAAACTACTCACATGTGATCCTAAAGGTACAGAGTTGAGAGGTTGCATCTATAAATAGGAGAAAGGAAACTGAAATAGTGCGTACAATGAGCAGAGAGCTGATTACAAGACTTCTTTCATATAACAAAGTGGGTAGCTGCCAGTAACCCAAGGAGGGACATTAAGGGCTATCTGAATGTGATGAGATGCAATTAAGAACCATGTATGGAAACTAACAAGGAAGGGTAGTAAAAGAGAACATGGCAGGAGATAAGTCACTAAGAAAGGCAGTTAAGAATCTTCAAAATAGGGGACAAGAAGGGGATGGCAAAGAAGTGGATGACCTATATGTAGAAAAGTAGAGATTAAAGGTGTATATTAAAGAAAAGGGCACTACCGTAATGGAGCAGATATTTGCACAGAGACAGTATGTCTGGAGGTAAAGAAAAGCTTTGGCTTGGCAGAAGAAAAGGGGTGGCCGTGCTGATCTAAGGATGCAGAATTTTGTGTGTACATGTGCATATATACATTTGTGTGTGTTTGTGTGTGTGGTTGTGTGCATGGTCAATATGGATGGATTATTGTAAGCAATGTGACCGTTCTGTGGAAGAAATATATATGTATATGTTTTAAATTAATGTGCACAGAAACACTGATGTTGGTAACATGAATTTCTACATGCTGCAAACCGGTAACATATATAACAAAAAAACAAAAACAAACCAAACAAAAAGGAAAGAACCATTTTCCTTTACTGGTCAGACACTACCACACAATAAACCGTAAGCCTAGTATCACAGGCAGACTACGTTTTTATGAATAGTGATGCTCTAAGGAAAATTGTTTTGGTGAGGTAATGTCTCTGCTTGAGTTAGGGTCAACACACATGAATAAAATGGATAGGGGGCTTTAGCAATCACATGTAACTATCCTAACAGAAAGATCACTGTGTTACATCTTTGGAAGTTGACATTTATTCTCAGTGGGGGAGGGCTAAGGTGCAGTGTGAGTGGTGCAACAGGTACCACACTTGCCTTGGGAGCAGAAGGCTATGGGTTCTATTCCCACACCTGTTAGATAAATTGCTGACAGTGCAGTGTAAGGGGAATGCTGCACTCCTGCATGTGTCATCCTTCAGGTAAGACATTAAGCTGAGGCCCCATCTGACTTAGTTGGTGATAGCTCGGGTAAAAAGCCCTACAGCACCAAATGAAAATAGTCGAATTCTCCAATACCCTAGTCATATTTTCCCTAGTGGTATAAAGACTAACTTGGCTGACAAAAGATAAATAAACAGAGTAATGATTTTTATTTACAAACCTAAAAACTACTTTTAGATCATGACTGGTATTGACAGAAATGAGAAGACTACCAAGGCAGATTTTATTCTTGAAATGCCTTGGGTGCTGGTTTTATTTTCTTGAACCATTATATTGGAGAATAAATGGTGCAGTTCAGATAAGCAGCATATATGTCTTACAAAAATGATACAAAGCCTAAGCATCATGTCCGACATGGACTGACGTAAAGCCCTTTCTCTGTAATTGGTATCCTACAGGCTGCTAAGAGGTGTCTTGTGTTTGGCATAAGAGAACGAAGAAAATCATGGCAAAAATAAAGAGGTGCAGCTTCCAGTAGGATAAAACTAAACTAAAAAAACATCTCAGAGGACAAATAGAGTCTACCAAAGCCAAATTTGAGGTAAATTTGGCCTCTCAGGCCAAGGGCAACCGCAAGGCATTATTTAGCTATGTCTGCAACCTCAAAGACAATACACAATTGTGTGCAAAGCTCATTGTAAATGGAGCCACCTATACTGAACCAGAAGATACAGCAAACCTACTGGCTGATAAATTCAGCTCCGACTTTACCCCCTCCCTCCCTCAACCTTCCCGCAGGAAATACTATGAAATATACCTCCCCCTGTTATCACTAGGGAACAGGTCCTTAATGCTCGCTCTAATATTCCACAGGGTGCAGTGGTGTAGCAGTAGTATTGTCACCTCACAGCAAGAGGCTCTCCAGTTCAATTCTCTTCTGGAGTACATTCTGTGCAGAGTCTGCATGTCCACCCTATGTTCATGTGGGTTTCCTCTGGGTACTCTGGTTTCCTCCCACATTACAAAGACATGAGTCTGGAGTGTTTCTCCTTGGACCTTCACTAACAAATTGGCTTTGTTCCAAGTTGGACTTTCTTGGTAAACAAATGTTAAATAAAATAAAGCCAAGAACAATATCCATGGATGCCTTCTAAATAGCATGAAACCTGCCCTATCAGGGCCTCTGGAATTGCTATTTAACTATAGCCTCCAAACAGGTTCATGCCTCATGAGTGGAGAACAGCAACAGGTGCTAGAAACTACAGAACCATAGCTCTCACCAGACTTATATGTAAAGCTATGGAAAGAATTATCATGGAAATGATTAATAGTGATATAGTAAACCTCCAGACACTGGACCCAACCAAGTTTGGTTTTGTCAAAGGCAAAGGCATATCATGTCTACTCAACCTGGTGGACTTCTTTGAGAAGGTCACCAATGGATGACAGCAAAATGGTTCACACTACCTACCTTGAACTGGCCAAGGCATTTGACACAACTTAAGTATTGTTGACAAACTTAAGAAGTTAGGTACAAGCTCACATGTCACCTGGTGGATAATCAACTGGCTCACAGACAGGATCCAAGAAGTTAGAATTGGGAAGTCCACCTCTACAAAGGGGTCAGTCACAAGTGGAGTCCCTCAGGGACCAAGTCTTGGACTGCTCCTTTTTGGCATTTACTTCTCTGAAGTCAAGGCCAATGTCAGTGGTCTCTGTCTGACTAAATTTGCAGATGCTTGCAAATTAGGAGCTGTCATTGAATCCCACATTGACACAAATGTTCTACGGGGGGGGGTGACACAGACAAACAACTGGTGTCAGAGCCATGGACTAAAACTAAATGCCAAGCAATGCATAACATTATCATTTGGGAAGTCATCCTTCCCTGGTAACTATCATATAGACAACACACTCCTTAGAGCTGACTCAGTAGTTAGGGACCTAGGGACACACATAAATAGTAATCTAGCCTTTGAGCATCATGTGTTTACAGTAGTGAGGAAATCATTCTGTATTGTGCAACTTATAAACAAATGTATGGTATCTAGGTCCAAGAAAGTCATTATTCCATATTATTCAGCTTTCATCAGACCTATCATTGAGTACAATGCCCCCTTTGTATGTACCTAACCAGGCATATCCAACAAATGGAATGTCCACAGAGGTTACTCACTAAAAGAATACAGGGTTTAAGTAAAATATCCTATGCAGACTGCCTCAAGGCCCTATTTCTGTACTGTGTCTCCTACAGGCTGTTGAGGGGAGATCTATGCCTGGCATACAGGCATTGTCAAACCCTACTCTGATGGATATCCTGCATCCTCAAAACAAACTGCACCAGAATTACCCATTCCAAAGATTTAAACCTTGCCTGTGATATAAATAGGACCTGCAGGACAGATAGATATGTATCCCAGAGATTACCCTGTCTCTGGAACAGGCTCCCCATTCATGTGAAGCAGATTTCCTCCCTAACCCGATGCAAGTTCAACTTGGACAATTGGATGGGGAACAGGAAATTCATCCCTGGTTTGGGAGCTATGTCTCTAATGAACACAGGCAACCTATAAATGGTTTATCTTCCAGGCCCTAGTTTGTAAATGTTTAATCTCCCAAGCCCATGCTTACACTTATCAAGGGTATCAGAACTGGTCAGAGATTTGGGATGCATGACTAGGCTTAAAAAATGCCTTTGTGGTTGTTAGCCTTGTAAACAACTATGAACCTATCAGCCATTGAACAAGGCATCCTCAGACCAAATACGGATGGATTTACTGCATAGCAGCAAGTCAAATTGCATCAGAAATACTAAGTCTAGGGATCTAAACCTGTTCTGCAGCATCAGCAGAATGGTTTGGAGGGACAGGTAAATCCTGCAGTGAATACCACTGCTCTGGGACAGACTCCCCATCCATGTAAAACAAATTCATCCCTATCCAAATTTACTCCAGAACTGTCCCCTGTACTACTAATGGATAGAGGTAGTTTTTAAATGCTTTATCCCATGCATGGATCTCCTCAAATTATCTATGGTATGAGCTCAGTTATTCTCATTAGAGATAATATATAATTATTGACTATGGAATGGCTAAGACTAATCTCTAACCACATGGGATAGGTTAATTTGGTCACAAAAGGGGAAACTGGTTAGGTTTAAAATGGCTCACAAGGGAAGCTAGACTAATAGTTATCTATGAACCTATTATTTCCTCTTTAAAAGGATATAAACCTTGCATACTAGTTTGATTTTAAGCTGTGCAGAGGACAAGTATTGTTTACTGCACAGCAACAAAGTCAAGAGAATAACTGTAACTCAAAGGAAAAACATTAATAATGTTAATATTTAGGAAAAGTAGGAAAGTTCATAAGTAACTGCTTTTCTTGGATGCAAAAGCACTTATCTTTGCACTTTAGAGAAGGTCCTGAATGGCATTCAAGACCATATTACTGAAATAATCACAATGGATAAAGTACATTTTGTGAAGTTGTACTTTTTTATAATTCTTCCTACCTGTCTTACTTAAACCTCCTGCTGTTCCTTTAGTTACCATATCTAAAACCTAGATCCCCCAAATATTCCTTATGAGACTACCCCAGATATGAGCCCACCACTAGGTAGGCTGTTTGACAACTCAGTGAGTTGACTCAGTGTAGATATTTAGTACCTTGGGACAGAGAGAGATATGATGAGGATGTATGGGATGTGGCAATGGGGCCCATCATATATGCTGTGCTGGTCAGAATCCTGAGCATGGTGGAGAACATATACAGTAATGCTGCAAAATTCTGCCACATCTCCAAGACAGAAACCTATGAACCTCCTTGTCTCCAGCAGAAGATTCACTGGCAGTGGTTTTCCTTAAGCCACCCCAAAATCAGTTCTCCAGTGGCACAGGCAGATGTCCTGCCTCAGCGCCATTGTGTCCTTGGCACTGTGAATTGGTATTTTTATACTACCAAGAACATTTTTAACTAGCCAGATTTTTCTAAAGTTCCTCTACTGAAAATGGGCAATTAAAAGCGTCTGGTTATTAGCGACATTATATATTTTTTTCATTTTATCTTTCCCTGAATGCAACAGAATGGGAAACACTTGTTATATTTTTTTCACAAAGAGAAATATGTGTCTAATTAGATTTATTATGACTCTGTTAAAAATAAACACAGATATACTCCCTCCAAGACTATTACAACTTCCATTATTGTCTTTAGTGTTATAGCTCCATGCATTAGACACTTTATTTTCTTTAGGGCCTCTGTGATGTATTTCATTTATTAATGTGATATTTCCAGATTTATTTCAAAAGGCAGTGGCCTAAAAAGCAGTATAATAGTTATACATGTCATTTGTCTATTGAGCTCTTGGGAAAATAGGCAATTACATGAAGCACAGCTGTTCAGAGTGAGCCTTCTATATCTGCACATTTATACCCATGACAAGCATTGCTCAGGCATGTCTGAGACATGTGTTTCTTCTGAATGCACCAGCTGCAGCTTCCGAAAATTGTACCCATGGCAGCACTGCTAACACAAGTAGCACAGCTGGTCTTAACATGGCAGCGACTGTTTCCAAACATGATACCTTTAGTGAGTAGAGTAGAATCTCGTGAGAAGGACACATGCTTAGACTCATGTGAAGGGCACATGCTTAGACTTATTGTGTTGCAAACTCTAGAACTGACACTGCCAACTGGCATTGATAATAATGGCATAAAATATACAACAGCTTTGAATGAATGAATCATTGTTTCTCATAATTATTCCCAGGCCTGATGCTCCTATGGCAAATACAGCTACACAGAAAAAACTAGCAGATGTGAAAATATATTAACTCAAGAAAGTCAGTGATGATTAAGTGAAGAAGACATAGATGGTGTGGTAGTGTTTTAATAATGCTCATTTTAATGAACCCTCTGCAATCAAAATTTGCACTCATCATGACGTCAAAGTTAATGTCATACCTCTCAGCTCTCCAAATTTTTGCAGAATGTCCAGATTTTTGCCTCATATTTTGGGTCTGTTCCTCATAAAATTTGTGATTTTCTGGATTTTTTTGGCAAATCAGTGAAGACTGAATTCAGTAAATAATTAAAGGCATTTGAGTTTCAGACTTCATATCTTTCAGAAAATGCATGGTAACTCAAGACTTTTTATTCTAGCAACTTTCTAAGAGCAATATTTAAAATTTGTCCCTGTCTTTGGGGCTTTGCCCCCCCCCCCCATTATGTTTGCCTTTGTTCAGATTTTTTGTGCTAAGAGGTTGAGAGCTATGGTGTACATATATGACTGCCAAATAGCACTCTCAAATGAGAACTCTACAAATTTCTTCACCAAAAATGTACCTTTCATAAATGTATCTCAAGGTCTAAAGTCATCTATTAATGCATCCCTAGTGCTGTATTGTTCACTGCTCAAAAGACAGGACTGATTATAAGATGTCTCACATCTGTTTTACCATTGCTTCTATGTCATTCCCATTTTATGTGCTGCTTTTTTACAAACCATAGGCAGTCATGGAAAGTCTTTAAGTTTTTCTGCATTTTTTCTGTTACATTTTGTTATTATTCTTGAAGAGTTTATCATAAGACCTAAGGTTCATAAAAGTGAGAAGTAATGCACTTCCATGTTTGAGGGCTACCAAAAAGATCTAGCTTAAGGATAAAGGGTGCACTAAAGGAAACAGAGAGGGTGATCTTTCCTGCAACAGGTAGAGGCGATCACCTATTGTTAAATGCACCAAATCAGGTTATTTCTTTACAAAAAGTGATACTTTACTTTTCTTATCATCCTTTAGAAGTAACTGTATTAAAAGATTTTAGATATGTATTCAGGAAATTCCAGTAACAGGCTTCCCTCTGTAAACGACCCGACGTCTAATTAAAGTGGAGTTGTTCCATATTTACTTCTTCTTAGGGATATACAGAAGATACAGGCAATTTATTTTTTTATTGAGGTAACCTCATTTTCTAGCTAACAAGCAGATGGTTACATCTGAGAATTAAAGAACTTCAGCCTCTTTCATATACGTTTTCTGCAGTCAAACTAAACCACAGCATATTGATGTGTATTACGAGCCACAAAATGTCATAGTTACATTCCATAACGTACACAAATCAGAATAAATCATCTTTTCACAATGAGTAAATCTCAGCATTAATCACAGATGATCATTCTCCAGCACTTTGAAATATATAATCACTGCCTCTAGCAAGAGAAATAAGCAAATGTTGGCTATTTGCATTTGATCCCTAGAGGCCAGAAACAGAGGCATCTACAGTACTTAAGATAATTACTTTATTACAGTATCAGCCTAAAGTCATGAACTTATTTAAATAAATGTAACAGGCAATAAAAAAAAGTTTTAGTAAACTGCAGTGAATATGTCATTGCTCTTCTAACACTCTTAATGACAGAGTTCAAAGGTCATCAGCCAAATAACAGATCTGCACAATCAGTTAAATGGACAGATCAATAACTGTTGCTGAAGGCAGAATACCTTGGAAATAGAAGCCTGGTAAAAAAGTAAGCCAGTTTATAACACTTATGAGGCACAATTGAGCTTTAGGTTATACTGGAGTTAATTGATAGAGAAATATAGATTTACTCACTTGCACATCATGACAGGAGTAAAGCTGAATTATCACAAGTCAGATCTAGCATAATTCACTTGAGCTTAAGGACTGTTTCTCTCCAAGGTTATATTTTGTAATTGCACTGAATAATCTTCCATATAGTCAATGAAATGAATTCCTAGTTTCATTTTCAAAAATCATGTGCATCTACTCTAACTAATCTAGAGAGGAATCTTCCATTCTTTCCAAATATTTTGCATCTCTGTCCTTAGCATTTTATGCATGCTCTCACTGACCCATTATGTGTATTTTTACAGACTGCACTCACTGTGTATTTGTCCCATTTCACTCACATCGTCACCATACTGTGTAACTTCTATGTCATATTTTCATTCATTCCCAGCTATCTCACTGAGAAATTTATTTTTTTAATAATTTTGCCCCCCCCCCCCCACAGCTGACCATCGGCTGATCGTGAGAACCTTTCTTCATTCACTAGGCCTACCAACCTTAATAAGCCTCCCCCAGACTTTCTCTGACCCATATTCGAGGATGGTGAGGAGATTAAGGTACCTTGGGGCAGCATCATTTATGCTACAGTGAAGGATTTTTTGTTATGCTCTGCCATCCTTCAGGGTACATGTTAAACCGAGGCCCTATCTGCTTGTGTTGGTGATAGCTCACGTGGGTGAAAAAAGATTACACAGGACTTATTGAAAAGAAGTTCCCAGTGCCATGGTAAAATTTCCCATAGTTAGTATGAATACCACCTCAAGTCTCCACCACCAAAAAGAAGCCATTGGCGTAGTGGGACTTACCCTGTTAACAAATAATAAATAGGTAAATAAAATTTTGTCTCCAGCGCATACACATACACATCCTGTCTCATGATGGATGTGCAGTGTGTGTGCTGCCACATTGCTGGAACCATGATTGGTGTTCATCACAGAGAGTGATATAGCCGGTGCCATGGTGATGAAGGATAAAGCACTGACTATAATCCAGGCAATTTGTGGCTCAAGCATCTGGCAAGATGGATGTGCCTGTCCTAAGAGGAAGTTTAGGAGTGCACATGGGAACACCATATGGTTGATCTCCAGTGAAGACTGGGGATGTGCAGGAGGACATTATCTGGAGGGATGCAAAGCACTCTCCAGTGCAATAAAAAATAAATAAATACGGTATGGATAGAATCTAATTATATCCCAGGATGTCAATTTAGTAGCATGAAACATGACCCTACAAACACTATTCATTCATAGTCTTCAAACAGGCATCATGTCAAACGAATGGAGGACTGCAAACATTATCTCTGTACACAAGGGCGGATCATTCTGGACAAGAGAAAGTAGCAATTCATAAGCTTGACTAGTCTCATGTGCAAATGGTAAACAATGACATAAGAAGCCTTCAGATGCTGGATCCAATTCAGTCTGGTATTGTCAAGGGAAGATCATACTTACGCAACCCGGTGGACTTCTTCAAGAAAGTCACCAAAGCAATGGATGAGGGTAAAATAGTGCATACTGCCTAGCTCAGCCTGGAAAAAGAATATAATATAATTCTTCGTAACACATTGTAAACAAGCTCACTGAATTAGGTTTAAACCCCTACATCACCCTCTGGATAACCAATTGGCTAACAGACAGGACCTAGTAAGTTAAAACAGAGGAGTCTACCCCCACAAAAAGGCTAGCTATTAGCTGGTCCTGTTTGTCATCTATTTCTCTTAAGTCAAAGCTAATGTCAAAGGCCACTAGCTGACTAAATTCACTAATGATAGCAAATTAGGTGCCATTATTAAATCCCTCTAAGTAACGCACATCTTCCACGAGGGCCTGCCTGATACAGACTAATAACTAGCGCCAGAGACACAATATAAAGTCAATGAGAAGAAGTGCATGATAGTTAGCTTTGATAGGATGGCTACCTCCCGCAAATTATTACATGAATTATACATCCTTAACAATAGACCTAGTAGTCAAGTATTTGGGAACACATGTAAACAGTGACTTGGCCTTTGGCCATCATCTGTTTACAGCTATAAGAAATTAATTCCATATTGCATAACTTATAAGCAAGTATATGGCATTCTGGTCCAAAGATGAGTTGTTTTCTGGCTTCAGAAGATCAGTCATCAAGTACAATGCGCCCTTTGACTTGTACCTGACTAGGCATATGCAACAAATGCAGTGACCAAAGAGATTCCTCATGAAAAATACATGGTATAGAAAACAAGGCTTACATGGACTGTGTTTTCCTTATACTTGGTCTCTTACAGGCTGCTAAGAGATGATCTGTACCTGTCCTACAAAGCATCCTCTGATCCAGCCTTAAGGGACCTATTGCATCAAAAGGACTAAATGTAGAGACCTAAACCTAGCTGGCAACACAAGTAGGACATGCTGGAATGACGAGTATGTGTTGCAGGTACAGTCCCTTCTCTGGAACAGGCTTATCATCTATGTGAAGCAAAGTTCTTCCTTGCACTTAGTCAAGTGAAACCTGGATCTGTTGATGTGGAATTGCAAATTTATCCCTGGTCTGGCCCATATATCTTTGTTAGAGAGAGAGGAAGCCTTTAAATGCTTGACCACTCATACTCAAATGTACATACCCCACACATAGCATATAGGACAAATGCCTTTATACTATTTCTGGGAAGCATGGCTACTCTTAAAAAAGCCCTTTAGGATCATTACCCTAGCCATGCTTCCCATTAATCAGTCACTAAACTTCCATTTCCACACAGACAAAGTGAGAGCCAAAATAAAGTCCCTCCTGTTCTGGGCCAATAAGATCTTCCCTTTTGTATCCCAGCCAGCCAGAGCAACAATTGGCAAAGGAGTTCTGCTTTCTTAACTTTAATATGGGTTCCCAATTTTTGTTTCTGCTGCCAAATAAAAAATATCGCAACACTCCAGACTATCTGTTAGAGCATCTGTCAACTCATTACAAACTCACCTCTCTGTGAGCATCACTATTTCACCCAAGAAAAAGCCAAATGGCTACCCACGAAACAAAGATATAACATACCTTTAGGGTCACATCTCTATAAACTATTCCAACTCCTCACATTTACTCTCCCTGCAGCTAGATTTCATGAAAAAAACTCCTCATTCAACCTGAAACACTACTCACATGCATACCTCCCAACTGTGCAGATTTTCGCAGAATGTCCAGATTTTGGCCTCATATTTTGGTCCGTTTTTCATAAAATTGGGTTTTTCTGGCAAATTGCTGGTAAATCATTAAAGACTGAAGTTAGAAAGTAATGACAGACATTTGAGTTTCAGACTTCATATCCTTCAGAAATTTCATGCTAATACAATTATTCTATCAACTTTCTAAGCTTGTAAGAGAAATTTTAAAAAATTGTCCCTATTTTGAGACTATTGTCCCACTTTTATTTATGGTTTTGTCCAGATGTTTTGCTCTAAGAAGTATGCTCACAAGCCACACCAACTCGCTTTACCCCTAGAACTAAACATCACAGCACTGCAAATGCTTTCTCCTCTCAGGCACCTGTTTTTTGGCAAGCTAACCCCATCGACATTAAGGAAATCATCACTTATTCCAAATTCAGACTGCAGCTGAAAAAGCACTTCTTCCAAGCCAGATGCTCTTGCTTTAACACAGGACATATCCCTTTACCTCTTTTTTGAGTCTCCTTTTCTCTCTGAAGATTTACTGAAGATTGACCTACTTTAGAAGTTAATGTATATGTTGTATATTCCATTCTGCTTGATTTTCTAGTGAGTGTCAGAAAACTGATGCTGCATGCACTTATTGACTCATCTAGAAAACTGCTGCATCATTTCCTCATCCACCCTAGACCAGACATCAGGTGCTCATCAATATTCCGCTTTTTCTGCAGATGACCTGGTGGGAGAAAGACTGCAATTGTATTGTTAGTCATACAAAAAACTATGACATCACTGGTTGGGGATAAAACAGATAATTCCAGTAATCTAGAAAACATCATTCCACCTTACAAAGTTGTCTGTAAATTCACCATACTATCTGAAATCTCTTATAGTGGGAATTATATAAGATTTCTTCTAAACAGGAGACAAGAATATATTGCATGTATGCAGAAATCTAGGGTTACACCCAGTGCAGAGGAAAGTTGGCAGATCTCATTGAAAAAGTTACAGAAAGAGTAGCAATTTATCAGTGTTAGAGGCTCAGAGTTAACTTTCAGGTACTAGATTAAGGGTAGAGTATTATTAGAGCAAAGGACATAGTAATATTCAAAGGTAAGAGAGAGTAAGAAGTTATCAGGATGAAAGAGGGGCCCATGGATATTCTGGATATCACTAGTTTATGTACCAGCCTTATACAAGTGCTGGGCAGTTACAATACACTGCCAAGGTCCATCTATCTTATATGAGACTCCAATATGCTGAAGAAGTTTAAAGTATGTGCAGAGAGCACAGACAAAGTTGATTGAAAAATAAACTTTACTTGTTTTCTATAGTTGTTTATCTTTTACATTTATCTCTACCTGTATGTCATTCTCCTTGATTTTCATAGGGTCTGGAGTGAGGACTAATGCTTGTATTCCTTGTCTGGGCCTGTAGACAAGTATACTAAATTTGCATGACATGTTAAGATATGATGTAACCAAAAGAAAAATGAAGAAATTCATACCCAAACAAATGTCATTTCTTCATTTTAGAAGCCCTATGTAGCAGGTAGTTGGACTTAAGTATAAAAGAAGATTAAGATGCATATAATTAATAACATAAAGTTATAAATTAATTTTCATTAATGGATCATCACATTTATTGCATCAACATCAGAGACAACTAATCTTTATATTTCCCATGTTCTTCTCCCAACTACCTGCTACACAAGGCGTATAAAATGAACAAATGTCCCTTTTTCAGGCATGGATTTCTTTAGTCTTCTTTTGGTTATGTGATATCATGAAATGCCATGAAATTTAGTACACTTCTCCACAGACCCAAACCAAGAATACAACCATTAGTTTTTACTCCAGACCCACAATATTCATGTGGTAAAATGGATAGCAAGCTAGCTGAAAGACAGAACCCACACAATGCGATTTGCAGGTGGATCATCAGAAAGTATGAAAGTGACCAGCACTACCCTGCGGGGCTCAGTGCTGGGACCTCTCCTTTTTGGTATTTATTTCTCAGACCAAATTCCAAATTCACTGAGGATATTGCATGCTACCAATTTCCTTTTTATACCAATTACTAATTATGATGCCCTATTTTTTGGCCAGTAAATTTACCATGTGGACTGAAAAATGCCAGTTATGTTCTATTCCAACCAAAGACTCTACTTCTCATGCTCCAATTGCAAAACTTCACCTATGTAACTATAATGTTTTAGTTCTGTCAACCAAGCTCAAGGAATCTATTCCTTCTACCATCACAATCATAATACTTACCTGGAATTCAAATTAGCTTTTAAGCTGCATCCCTTAAGCAACATGCAATGCAACCTCACTAAGGTTTTCCATCTAAGCACTTAGCCACTCTTTGCAACAACAACTTCCCACATACAGATGAAGTTATCTGAAATACTTACCAGCCTATTACCTGAACTGTACTCTCACTTTTTTTCTCCTTGTATTCTTCTCTTCCTAACAGCCCTTAACTTTGCTTTCCAATATACATACCTTAATATTGTAAACAGATCACATATGTAGTGCTAATATATATTACTAACACCCTATATTTAGATGGTTTAATGACTTCTATATTTATTCTCATACATTTTTGTTACTGTGCTATTTATATTTAATGTAGTTACCACTTTAAATTGAACTTGCTCTTTATGCTACAGTAGTTCACTGCTGTCTTATTTTACAGACAAGGTTGGGAATAAAAAATGTGTATTAAGATCAGTGCCTTACAATGGTAAACAAATTTAAACAAACAAGTCAGCAAGCAAACAAATAAATAAAAAATGCATATGAATAAGGATGATCACATTATAAAATAGACTGTACCTTATTAAAATTTAAAATAAAGAATGGTGCATAGAAATGTTTGCAAAATTTATAATATTTTACAAAACTGTAGTCAGCACTAGTATAATGATATAAAACACCAAAATCAGGCTGACTGTGGTCTTTTTAAAAATTCAATTTATTAAAAATGTACATATTTATACATTTCTAAATGTATTTATTTTTTTAAATATGTTAAATTTATTTTAAACATAAAAGGTACATTTGCATTCATTTATCATAAGGATTCAGACACTGGGAAAGCTATTAAGAACATTTTGTGGATCAAAATGGGTCTACTTTGGAAGACTGAAATACCACAACACTGACTTTCACAATCCTGAGATGAGAAAGCAGACAACATCAGAAAACTGACATCCCAGAACACTGACTGCGACCTCCAGATAAGTGACCACTTGTCCAAAATAAATAAATAAATAAATAAAATTAAACCTGAAACAAATTAAATCCACCAATGTGGTGGTCTTCACCCCCCACACCCCCTAACCAAGTATACCAACTCCAACATCACCTTACTGCGGGAATAATGGGCAAATTTCAACATGGTGGCCAAGTGGTTTTTTACCTGGAGTTTGCAGTTGGTGTTCTGGGACGTCGGTCCTCTGATGTTATCAGCCTTCTCATCTCAGGATTGTGAAAGTCGGTGTTGTGGTATTTTGGCCTTTTAAAGTAGACCCATCAAAATATGTATTACAGAGAGAAAACAGAACATGTTGTCAGAATGCTCTGAGGGATGTACCACAACATATCTACAGAGCACCTTTAATCAGATGAGCTTAGGCACTGGTTAAAATGTATGAGATATAATGAAAATGCGAAAGGGCAGGCAGGAAGTAATTAGAAAAAGTTGAGGAGCAGGGAAAAATTTTAGGAAATTACTAGCAAATAGAACTATGTCAGTATATAGAAAAGTGCAATTAATGTTGAAAATGATGGATTTATTGCCCTCCTCCCCTCCAGAAAGATGTGTGACATACTCTTAGAATCTTGGAGTTACTTAAGTAACAATCTTTATTTAAACTGTGTTATGGACTCTAAGATCTTTTTTTAAACATCTTTTTTAAATTTACACATATGACAAAGGCAATCTTAACATTCCTATAAATGAAAAACGTACAAAATGATATTACTTTAGTTTTAAACAGTTTACATCACAGATGCCACTGAAACAACTGTAGTTGTAAACACTATACATCAATTATAAACCATCCAGTCATTGTCAGTTAAGCTCTGTATATATTGTTCCCACAATTTCCATTTTTCCTATGTATTTTGCTCCTTCCCTTTTCTAAAGATCCCAATTTCAGTTGCTTTATCTCCGTTACTATATTCACTACTTCTAGCAAAGTTGGTCTAGACTTTGATTTCCATTTTCTAGTAATTACTTTTTTGGCAGCCACCATAATTAGACTCAGCAAGGCTTTACTATGTCTAGGCAATTCTGATTTTGTAGCATAACTCAAAAAAAATCATCTCCTCCTCAGTCAGTCCAATCCCCCCACCCACCATCTCCAACAGAGCAGTAAGGAGGGAATCCGAAAAGCTCATCACACCTCCAAAAAATAAGCTCCCAGCCACCTCCCTCCTGCCTGTCACACCTCCAACATTTGCCATCCACTTGAGTTAATATTCTTTGGAGTCTACTTGGGATATAAAAATACCTATGTAAACATTTCCAGGCGAAGATCATAAATCTTCTAGACTTTGTTGCATATTTGGGAGATATACATGAACGCTAAGGTTTTTATCCTTTTTTGTTACAAATGCTAAAACTTGTAGAATTTTTCTTTTTATAGTTATTGAATCAAACTGTCTTCTTGGAATATGCTTGGGTTGGTTTGCATTTTTTTTGCTTACAGTATTCTTTTTCTCAACTGTGAATTTTAGGCTGTGGTTGAAATGGGTCCACAGAGGATCAGTCCACTACCCCAGTTAGCATACAGATAAAAAATAAATAACTATCTATTTTAAATTTGTTAACAGGGGTAGACTGATAATCCCAGTAGACCCATTCAGTCTCAGTCTGGGAAAAACAGAATAGATCTGTGACATTACATACAGAATGAAAAAACAAATAAATGAATAAATAAAGAACAAAACTTTGTTGATAGATAGGTTCCCAGAGATTATGGTGGCGATTCATAAATGTTAACACTAGGGGTACAGTGTGACGCCCGTGCCCTGGCCCAGCAATCAAGGAGCCTCAATCTTCACCACTAACACCAGTGAGGGGCATCTCATATAGGAGGAAAGGATAACAAATACACACAGTAAAGTGCAATTTCCCTTAAGAGCACACAGAGATCACAGTCAGTCCAGGGCTGGTCACTCCCTTGCTCTCCAGGTCCCCAATAAATCTTCCCACTGGCACAGCTAGGGTCCAGATCTCAGCCAGATGGGCAGGCTAAAATCTCCAACACCCTCTTTGTCCAACCAGTGCTTCATGTCCCTGCCCAAGTAGCTGACACACACACACACACACACACTTTGAGATAAGAGTTTATACAACCACACAGACACTTCTGGGGAAGGCTGGCACAGGTTCTCCAGCAGTGCTCCTTTTACCCAGACTATACGGTAAAAATCACTGCCACCACCCAGCTAATACTTATCAGTTACTCAAAGGCCCTTAAAAGGGTGTCCAATTATTACTGTGCAATATTATTATCCAATTGGTAGTATAACCAAACAGTCAAGGCTTATTGGAGTGACTTGGTACAATTTCACCAAAGGCATGCAAATACTCTTAACAGCTTAAATTATCTCTACACAAAACAGCTACAGTTGAAAGGTTTACAAATATTTAATAATAAATAATTAAAACCACAAGAGAATACTTCTTACTACGCAGTGCTAGTCAAGAGTTCAGAGATCACAGAGAAACACTTAAACATAATTCAGTAGTACAGTTCTGACATCACAGAAAAACACTTAGTCTAATTTTTCTAGTTTCTATCTATTTCTAGGAGAAAACACAAGTCTAAGATAACTTACATGTAGAACAAGACAGTGCTGATGAGTTGGATGGTCAAGACAAAAATGCTTAAAGCTTTCTGATTCTCTCTGATTTTAAAATCACATTCCTGGTTCCCATTACATCATTCTTCACACTTCTCTGGGTTCCCAGGCTAACAGAAACTACATTTACATTCTTAACATCTCCTTGTGTTATCTTACAGCTGGTCAGGAAGCAGAGCAATGAAAATACATTTGCATATTTAAATCTAGCAATTTAACTCTTGGTTAAAACAATAGAAAGAATGTCTTCATCTAGACGGGCTGGAGCCGACTTTAGATCAAAGGGTCACAACATGCTTTTACTTGGTCAGTAGAGAGCACTGTTGTGACACTTTTTGCAATTCCACATCTAACAGCAGTTTTTCCATTTAAGACAACAAGCCTGTGCCTTACATTAATATTTACAAATGATAAAATTATCTATAAAATTCTATCTGGCTAGGCTGGCAGCCTTCACATACATTATGAGTACACCCTGAGTTAACTTATTGAATTTATGAACAGTTCTGGCATGATGCTTTTCTGTCTATTCATTCAGAAAGGTTACACATATTGTACACTTTGAGGTAACCTTTATGAATATCCTTCCCTTTGTCAAATCCCTGACCTTGGCTCTTATGAACATTTTTTTTAAACTTCATGAGTAAAAGAACTAAAACCTCTGCTTTTGTAACCACTTAGGTAGAGGGAATAGCTCAAATATTGAACTGATGTAGCACTTACTGGATTCATTTTGACAATATATGTGGTGATAAACAAAGCAATACCAGGGCTGTTTAACTAATTCACTTGATAGAGACTATCTTCTGAATCTTCAAATATTGCCAGATGCAGATTGCTGAAAGTCTTTTTTTCCATGGAAAGGAATTCTTTTTCTCCCAGATTTCCTCAAAGTAAAAGATATACATCTCCACAGTGATTTCAGAAATATAAAATATGGATGATGTGTTAGTCTTTGTTTTGACTATATAAACCATGTTGTGACTTTGTGTTTGTAGTGTTGAGAAACCGATCTATCCCTCTGTCTATCTATCTATCTATCTATCTGTCTTTTCTGGGTCTTCCCTAGGGATTTCTACCAGGAATTACATTTCTTAATGTGTAAATTAGTGATCAGTATGTAACTCAGGTAAAGCTAGAATGGAGATACAATGTATTACATTTTATTAGATGAAAAATGGCTTTACAGTGCAGATACTTAACCTTTTAGACTAACATAAGCTCTCAACAGGAGATGAGTATTTGAGAAAAATGTTCACTGAGACAAAAATACATGCTGTTCAGAGGAATCCTTGCCTTTTCTTGAAGCAATAATCTATTAATATGTACTTTTGATTGCAAGTACTTTCACATAAAATGGAAACCACCTTCTTTTCAGACATTATTAATAAAATATGAACATATACATGCTGAATTTCTAATCAATGTTGATATGAAGACATTCATGCTGTCTATGAAGATTAGATATTCTGTCAGATTTTTCCTTGGGTTATTTTGTGCAACACAGCATGGATTTTGCGCAAACAGCTATTTGTGGTACCCCTTGCCATTAACTGCGAAATCTTGCATGATATTCCTCAAGCATACAAACTGTAATACAAAAAATCGTGATTTAAATTTTACAGCTATCTTTTTCAATCAATAACTTTATTTTGTTAGTGCTCTTTAGAGTATAGCTGTATGATGCATTTTGAATTTCATTACATATTTATGTTCAGGGAATTCCATGTGCCAATATTTTATTTCTTTCTTTATTTTTCTGGCACATGTCATAGTAAGAGTTAAGATAGATAAGAAAACATAAATGGTTGAAAATTTTAAGAATTTGGCATGTAACAGTGTACATGTGAAGTAGCACAAAAAAAGAGTTGTGGAATCACCTCACATGGACAGCCCTAATAAGAAACATGCATTCTGGTAGCTCTCATAAAATGAAAATCATCTGGCTGTGTGGGCATAATAAGGAGCTCTAAAGGTATTGTGGCAACAAGAACCTAGCAGGGCAGAGATGAACTTGTGGGCTGCATCCTTCAGGCCATCTCTAAACAAGAAGGTTTTCTACAAAGATAGCGATGATAGTGTTTGGTAACATCAAGTTTGTATCTCATTACTGAAGGGATGGTCCTGAGAACTTTGTATCACAGGCACATGAGGCACCCAATAATAAATACTAGCCAAAACACTGAAAGCAGTGAGGCAGCTAAACAGAAAATACCTAAGGAAAAGCAGTGTAAAGAATTTATACTTATGTGTTAAATTTCCCAAGGTTAAATCTGAATTATACACATTCATATAATTTAAGTGGTAAAAAATGATTACCATATGCCACAGAATTAAATATCAATTAACTTAAGCTGGTTGAAAATTCCAGAAAACATATTCTGCTTGGAATCATTTTACTCAAAGCAGCAGATCTGTCACAAGAATACTCGAGTAGCATGCTATGTTGTCATGTAATAACAAAGCATGTAATAAGCTACTGAACCCTGTATTACCTACTTCATTTGTTGAGGAGAGCAGTATGCTCCATATTAAGTGCTACCTTGATTCCCTATTTAATTAAGATACCACCTACAGCACAGACTTTTTTCTACACATGACCATGCATTTCTCTTTCACAGTGCTATTCCGTAACCTGCTGAAGGTGTGTTAAACAATGTCAGTTACATACAAAGATTTATATGTAAAATATAGGTCTGCTATAGGTGTGATTTTTGTACCATTTGATACTCTAAGGTTTATATGTTTATATTAGACTTATGGCTGGATAGTCATCGAGGAGCTTAGCCACATCACCCTTGTAGTTATAAGGGCACCTTATTCCCTCTGGATAGAAGATCGTTAGTATTACATTCAGACATGAATTTGTAGTTACCCATCCAATCATGGAGGCTGGCTTTGAAGGTTGTACACTGCTTGATGTGTAGAGGTAGTCTATTCAAAAGACAGAGAACAATCTGGATAAGAAATCTGTCACAAGGACATATGTTTTTGATATTACAACAGGGATTTAGGTGTTTGAAGTTGGTGTTCCTTAACTGTGTGTTCAATGAAGCCAAAGAAAGTCAAAAAGCATTTTTCATAGCAAAAATGCTAAGCTAAGCTTTTTCTCATGAGTTTGTATGAAACAGAGTAGATGAAGAGGAATTTAATCTGTCAGAGTAACTTACATAGCTTAAAACTGAGATCTTTTTAGTTAGGAGTCTTTGGAACCTTGAAGTTTACAAATTACTTTGATAAGTGTATTCCAAATGGGGCATTGTATTTTCTGATGGGTATAATAAAGGAAGAGCATAGAGAAACATGGACAGCCCTTGTTCTAGATGAGATACCTCCAGCAGATAAGCTGTGTGAGGCCATAGGATTTAACCACAGCTGAGACATGGTGGACAAAAGATGGCTTATCATCTACACAGGCATCCTGGTCTTTGACAATAGAGTCTTTGCTAAGGGGAGCACAATCTATGGGATAAGAGAAAAGCAGAGAGGCCTTACAAAAGGTAATTATGCTGTATTTTGTGGCATTTAGCTATAGCCCATGTTTAACATATCATGCATTGGTCTAATACAGGCCTTGGAGGGAATGGGCAGCTGCATGTCATTTCCAGTCATCTGCAGACTTGATCTGTCAGAGACCTTTGATACACAGGTTCAAGTCCAAAAAGTAAATACCAAATGCAAGGGCACCCGAGATTGTACCCTGGGAGAAACCACTAGTAATTTTTCTGTAGATAGAGGAGATATCCCTTATTTTGACAGTATGAGTTCTATAAGTAAGCAAATATGCTATCCAGTGGTCAATACTGTCTTTGAGACTGTCATAGAGACTGGAGTCAAAAGCTTAACCAAGGTCAACACAGGCAGTGTGGACAGTCTGGCCCTTGGCTAAAGCTTCCATGACATTGATAAAGATATTAGCTAGACTGAGTAGACATGATCAGCCGTGTAGAGGTTTCCAATGTCTTTGCTATTAGCTCAAAATTTAATGTGTTTCATGACTTAATAGATGATGCTCATGAGACAAATAGACCTATAGTTACCACTGCAATTTTTCTCAAAGTTTCAGGTACATAACATACAGAGATTCTAAGGTAAAACTGATCTGGATGTCATTGGGCCATGTTGAGTTTGATACTTGCAAACAGATAACCTGAGATATGGTTGAGACCCATAGAATCACATTTTAATTTTGAGGAGTGCCGAAGCTACTTGGTTGGGGTACATATCAGATGGGGCAGTCTGTTAACAATGTGGAGTGGGGATGATCGGATGTCTGAAGCTGGAGCTAAATTTTCAAAAATTATACCAGCTATTGCTTCAAGAAATTTGTAAGAGATGTGAAGGTGGGTGTAAAATTGTCAGTAAGGATATTATTTATGGTTTCTGTATCAGAATGGGTATACCCATGGATTGTCAGTTTGGCAGTGACTCACTCCAGTGCCCCCTACCCCAACTTCTAAGCTGTTCCTCTGATATCTTGTCTGCTTATAAAATCTGGGCCATAGTCAAATCTTTATAATTCTATGCCATGTAACTGGCATCCACAATACAACATTAATTCTGCCTTATAATTTATTCCCATAACCAACTCAGAGAAAAACAAAATTACTATACAGATTAGCACTGCCTGCAGATTATGTAGATTTCTAGTAGCCAAGGGATTTATAGCAATTGCCAAGGGAGTCCTTCTTCCATAGCTTGAATATGGGCTGCATTTCTTGGTTAGTTCATTAAAATCTAGCATTGCTTTCTTGCCAACAAACATTAATAAATATGGAGTTTGGTGTTGTTACTACCTAGGAAGGAATATGACTGTCTTTACTGAATTCTAACTACATGCATACTAAAATGTTTTGATCATCTTCTAAGTAGCATTCAGTTTAAAATAAAATTTTGTGCAGCATTGTCCAGCTCTGCCAATTAATCTTCAGGGTCAAAAATTCCTCTACGCATGTCGTCACAGGTTGCCCTAAACAAAGAAGAACCTTCTGTACATTTGGGCTATTAACATTTTCCAGACTGAAGACAAGAGAATAACATACAGATACAGGTGTTTTGAAAAGATACCTTGCTGCTCAAGATTTAATAATCATGCTCTTACTAATGATAAGCTTTACAAAACCTGACTACATGGACAAAATTATTGTAAAGAGTTAAGGAAACTCTATCTGTGAAAAATTAGCTTCAGATGCCGCTCTATTTTCTATTGATACACTTCATATTAGCAGGTGGAGAGTATCGAATTGTTTAGGTGCACTACTAACAGCGTCAGATAATATATCAGCAAACCTGAGATCTACAAGATGTTTCTAAATGAATCACATTCTCTGAGTAGCAAAAAAGAAGAATTAGAGTTATTAAATGGACAAAATTATTATAGCATTATAGCTATAAATGAAACATGGGGTGGTGGTGATCTTTAAGAGGTTTAAAAAATATGAAAATATGAAACTAAATGATGTAATAAAAGTGGTGGAAGTGTTAAGCTGTTAAACATAAATCCATAATTTCCTATTTGAAAAGGCAAGAGAATGATAAGGAAATGCTAACTATAATTTTGAAGGATGCATTGTCATGGAGACCATGCCAAATTGTTTTAGTTTGCAGAGCTTCAAGTATGTCTAGCATTGTACCTGATACATTTCTGCAAACTTTTAGTTTCATAGTTTGATACTAGGCTAACTGCATTTGTGTACCATTTTAAGCCTAGCCAGTTATCCTAAGTGAAAATCAAACCCTGCACCTTGTGTTTATAATGTAAACACCTTAACCATTATGCAAACCTCCCACTCCCACTTTGGATGACATTCTCAAGGAAAGACCAATAACTTCAGTTGGGAATTTTAACTACCTAAGTATCAATTGGTCTATATGCTACACTAATTCCTGCTGGGGTGCTTATTTTATGGACATTATGAATTCATCTAAGTTGACTTAACTTATTTATATACCTTTCCATTTAACAAATATACTGGACCTGGTGTTTTCTACCAGGAATGATTTAGTTAGGAACATAAAAGTCTTGCAATCTGTTGTTCCATCTGACCATGCTAATATCTATTCTGATACTTCAGGTATAAAGCAACATACATATTTTATAAGAAGAAATTTGACTTAGCATGTTTGTTGAATAAGTTAACTATTTGTGCCAATATTTTATAGTAAATGATCTTGATGACAGCTGGACATTTTTATGGACACATAATAGACACTTGCATAAAACAACAACTACCAAATCTAAAGGTGGTTTCAACAACTAAGTATGTTGGAACTTTAATCTTAAATAATCTTAAAAAAATAAAAATAAATGCATATAGGAGGTACAGAAAAAGAAGACAGTGTATACCAAAATGTGTGAATGCTATTAGTATCCAGTTAAAGCAAGGGCTGAGAGCAAAAAAAGAACCTTGAAACTGCACAAGTAAGTAGTACAGACTATAAGAAATTATTTTAGAACTTTGTTAATGGAATAAAGAAATTAAGTACAGATATCAGTCCACTTTATGAAAATGGCAGAATTTTGTTATCTGATATGGAAATAGTTGAACTTTTCATTAGGTACTTTGATGACCTATGTTTTAATAACATGGCAGTTGACCTAGATTATGTTTGGAAATGCCATCACTCTGTCCCTTGATAACAGAGAATAATTTCAATTGCTCACTAAGATAGGTAAAAGACAACTTACTCCATCTAGTCAACATATTAGTTTTGTTACTGGTACATATGTTTAATGAAATTTTGAGCAAAGCCACAGTAAAGACTGAATGGAAAATATCATATGTTCTGCCTATCTATACTGGGAGCAAAAACTATGATGCAACTGGGAACAACCCATTACTTTAACATGAGTTGCATGCACGTGTTTTATCTTCTTGTAAGGGAAAACAGTTATGGGGTCAGTCTGATGATACACAGCATGGTTTCATTAAGGGACATTTGACTTTAAAGTTTTATGATAGGAACTCCTAACTATTCAATTAGAGGAAACACTGTTTAGCAGTATATTTTCATGTATTGGAAGCCTTTGATAGTTCATCACATGACGAAATACTGGCTTGTATGTTTCAAATAGGAATAAGTTCTTATATCATCAAGTGGATAAATATTTGGTTAAGAAATACAGAATAATGTATTATCTTGCAGGAAGAGAAGTCATCATGGAAAGGTAAAAATACAAGAGTACCTTAAAGTTCAATATCATGTCCTATTTTATTTAATATGCTGAAGTAAAAAACACAAAAGCTCAACGGCTTACACACCCTGGTCTGTTCAGAACAACAAGATGTAAATCTCCAAAAAATGCTGTATAATAGACAGGACCAAATGTCTTTAATAAAAATTGTTTAAAATAAGATAAGTATTTTCATTTTGTTTCACCACAAAACATCATCAGATAACTCCCAAGAAAGTAGGGCTAAGAATTTATGTAAGACATCACTCCTCAGCAACCAAAGTGTCAAAATAGAGCCACCTCCCCTTAAATGCAGACTTACATTATCTTCTTAAAGCCATTAATTTTAACAGACTGGAAATGGAAATACATTCATTAATGCCTGGCCAAACATCAGCTTGAAACTTGGACATACCAATGAACTTAAAGAAAGTTCCATCTGTATCAATACCTACCATGAATGTACCTGAGGCCTTCACTGACAACACAAAATGTCAAATATGCACCAACAAAGAGGGTGACTTCAAAATGTATAACTATACCACACATTGTGTAGAAACAGCACTCACTGAACTGCTTGGTAAGGGCATGACTTTCGTGCCTTTTAGGAGAGCCAACATTCCCGAGATCTTGTTGGATTTGAAGTGTTTTGTTCGTAAACTGAACTTTAAACTGTTATGTAGAGAAGATGCACAACCCACCCAATTTCTTCAAGTTTTGAGTACTTTTAATTCTCCATTGAACCCACTATGGCATGTTTTCCAAAAAAATCTGTGAACTGGACATAAGACATATGGGACATAAGACATATGGGATACAGAAAGTGTCAATTTACACCTAATCTATCTAGAGAAGAGGAAGAAGCTTTACGTAACATCAGAAACACTGGCCTAAGATTCATGGAGCCTGATAAAGGCAAGGGTCTCGTCATCATGAACAGAAAGAATATTCCAGGAAAATTAAGGAAATGTTAAACAACAGTGTTTACAATGAAGTATTCATAAATGAATTTAATCAAGCATACAGGAGGATCACTTCCTTTTAAATTATATGTTTATAGAAGGAAGAATTAACATCAAAGAATTTAACTACAGTAAAAAATCTCTCCCATGACACCTACAATTTTTAGGATTCCCAAAATTCACAAGGACCTTAATAACCCTCCTATGCATCCTATTGTGGACAGTCAGGGATCTATCACCCAGGCATGCGCTAAGTTTGTGGATTACAATTTAAGAAATATACTCAAGACTGGACCACAAGTCTGCAAAGACTCCTGGGAGTTCTTAAAAAACATCAGTAACTCTACCTATATGGAGACTGACCTACTAGCCACCATTGATGTAGTTGATTTATACATGGTGATGCCACTTGAGGTGGGATTGAACTGGCTCCATGAGTTTCTTGAAAACAAAGAATTGAATAATGATCAGACCAGTTTCCTGGAAGATTTGTTGGAAACTGTGCTTATCAACAATTATACTTTTTATGAGGGACAACTGTATCATCAAAACCAAGATGTATCCATGGTAGCAAATTGTGGCTCTGTTTATACCAACATTGTAATGGCTAAATGGAAACAAGCACAACTTTTCTCTAGGAGGAGCTGACACAGACAAACAACTGGTGTCAGAGTCATGGGCTAAAACTAAATGCCAAGAAATACTTAATAGTATCCTTTGGGAAGTCCTCCATCCCTGATAACTATCATATTGACAACACACCCCTTAGAGTTGACCCAGTAGTCAAGGACTTAGGGACACACATAGATAGTAATCTAGCATTTGATCATCATGTGTCTGCAGTGGTGAGGAAATCATTCTAGGTTGCTCAACTTATAAACAAAGGTATGGCATCTAAGTCCAAGGAAGTCATTGTTCCACTGTATTTGGCATTCATCAGACCTATCACTGAGTACAATGCCCCCTGTGGTATGTACCTAACCAGATATATCCAACAACTGGAATGTCCACAGAGGTTCCTCACTAAAAGAATACAGGAAGTAAGTAATATGTCCTAAGCAGACTGCCTAAAGGCCCTATCCTGTATTCTGTCTCCTACAGGCTTTTGAGGGGAGATCTATGCTTGGCATACAGGGCATTGTCAGACCCCACTCTGATGGACCACCTGCATATCCACAAAACATACAGTACCAGAATTACATATTCTAAAGACTTAAACCTTGCTTGTGATATAAATAGGACCTTCTGGAGAGATAGGTATATATCCAAGAGACTACCCAATCTATGGAACAGGCTCCCCCTCCATGTGAAGCAGCATTCCTCCCTAATCCATTTCAAGTGCAACTTGGACAATTCATCCATGGTTTGGCACCTATGTCTCTGATGCAAACAGGTAACCTGCAAATGATTCATCTCCCAGGCCCATGCTTACACTTATCAAGGGTATCAGAACTTGTCAGAGATTTGGGATGCATGGCTAGGCTTAAAAAGGCCCTTGTGGTCACTAGCCTAGTAAACACCTATGAACCTATGTTTAATGGCCCTTTCATAAGTTTGTGAGATTTTACACCAGATACCTGGATGAGATGTTTATCATCTGGTGGGATACTAAGGAGAAGCTGACGGAATTTATGAACTACATCAACTCAAGTACAGAGTTTTTGAAATTCACAATAAATAAGGATAAAAATCAAAATTCCTTATCTGAATGTCTTTTTGTTGAAGAACTTGAATAATGGCCGTTATGTTTTGAGGATTTAATGAAAGCCCACTTACTCCAACTCCTTCCTCCATTTTTTGAGTGTCCATCCCTTTGCTCAAAAGAAATCAGTAGTAAAGGGCCAAATTGTGAGGGCCACAAGAATGGTCACCCTGGATCAACACTTCTGGGAAGAGTGTGCTACTTTGGAAAACTTGTTCTTGGCAAGGGGTTCCCCAGAAGAGGTTTTTACTGACATTAATTAGGAAGTGGTGATGGAAAGGAAAAGGAGTTGCTACATCCCAATACTAAATAACAATGATGTTGTTATCACTGAAACTGGCAAAGAAGACAACATTGGAACTGGCGGTCTGGGGAGAGCCTTTATTACTGACTTTAACCAAAACCACCAGACTATACAATGGATACTTAAGAAGAATTGGGATTTATTTAAAGAAAACAGGGAACTTCTACAACTACTTCCAGAATGCCCTTTGGTGGTTTTCAGAAGAAGGAAGAACTTAAAAGATGTTGGAAGGTACAATACTTAATTACAATGTAACCAGTAATGTCTGTAGAATAACCAAATGTGAACAATGCACTTTCTGTAAGTGGATCCAAGTGGGTGACTCTTTTTGGATTAAAAAAACAACATGATCAGGTTAGAGGAAAATATGATTGTAACAAGAAAGGTGTGGTTTACACTGCTCTTTATTAGGTATGCCCATCATTTTATATTGGAATGACAGAATGTGTCTTAAAAAAGGATGTATGGACATCTAACAGAATTCCATGACCATTATTTTTATTTTGTGGTTGTCTAGCAGATCCACCAAGGGGCTAGAGGTGGCCCATGGTACTTATTTGTAGAAAGAAGAGAAACATTTTGGCAGCTGGTATTTCAAGCTGATGTTTGGCCAGGCATTAATGAATGTATTTCTATTTCCAGTCTGTTACAATTAAAGGCTTTAGGAAGATAATGCAAGTCTGCTTTTAAAGGGGCACTGGCTCAATTTTGACATATTGATTGGCTACTGTGGAGTGATGTCTTACCTAAATTTGTGGCACTACTTTCATGGATTTATCAGATGATGTTTTGTGGTGAAACAAAACAAAAGCACTTATCTTATTTTAAACAATTTTTATTAAAGAGGTTTTTAATGGTCATATCGATTGTGCAGGATATTTTGGTGATTTGCATCTTGTCTTACTGTATGGAGTAACATGTTGTATTAAGATTAAAAAGGGAAGTCACAACATAGAAGTAGCAACATAGATTAAGGCCTTTGGAATAATTATTGGCTTAAGCCTTGCATATTGCAAACATATTTTTGGAACTAAAGAACAAGGCTATGCAGATAACTCCTAATTTTTGTAATAGGTTACCCACTGAGGTAACAACATCTAATTCTTTGGACATGTTCAAAGTATAATAGGTTATATATATAGGAGACCAGAAGTAAAAGCATGATAAGAAGGGTCTGCATTCTTTAATGGACTAATGACTAAATGCAGCTAATCATACAATGAAACCATGAAATGAAATGAAAAAAGCAGAAATAAAATCCACTTTTATTTCTGCCCCCATAAAATAATTTAGAGAAGGAGCTGCCTGGAAATGCAGAGACTGTCCTCTGTGATAGCTGGACTGTTATCATATAATGGTATGGCACACATTTTCAATTAGAAAGGTACCATTATTTATTTATTTATTTTACATTTGTTTACCAGGTTTGTCCAACTGAGCTAAGTAGTCCTTTTTCAGTGGAGGCCCGAGGAGAGAAGCTCCACAAGTTCTACAATCAACAACTGGTTTGCAGAAAAATATTCAAAGCAACATATACGTGAAAAACAAGGATTTACTACAGTAAACTAATCATTATATCTGTCAGATTTAGAATCCTATATCATTCAGAAGGACTAACAATAGTTTTGTCACCTTTAATTTTCACCACTACATTAGGCATATATTTAAAATTTTAGAGATATTTGGAAATTTGTAAGTCTAGTAGGATTGCTACAAAAATTGCTAAAGCAGTATACATAAGACAATTTCACCAAAATTTAGACCTCTCAATGAAAACACAGATCACATTGCAGACACTGTAGCCCATCTAACAATGCACCTCTCAATAACAACGCCATCTTTATCAACTACTACATGCACTTCCTCATCTCTGCCATCACAGAAATTTATTTTCTTCTTCACCATCACTACACATAACTCAACATTTCATATGTTAAATTCACATATGTATTATTATTCTGTAGCTTCTTATGCCACCATTTGCATTTCACAGAAATCTCCATTAAACAAACCACATCTGATCCCTGAAACTTGATTTATCTAGGACCAAATTTAGTAATTTATAAGCTTCTTTCCTTAAACTGATAGCTGATAAAATAGCAAATATTCCTGCACACATTTTAACTTATCTCTCACTACAGAAACATTTCCTTCTGTATTCAAACATTCCATTGCATTTTACTACCAGAAAGTCTACCCCCTTCTGAAATTACGGATTATAGACCGTTATAAAATTTGGGTCCAATTACTAAAACATTTGAAAAATTGCTGTATAAATAACACTTTTCCCATATAAATAGTTTTTTTTTTTCCAAAAAGATTTTTATTTTGTTTTCGTTATAAACATATGAGAATGTACATATAACAAATACAATATAAGAATAATAAAACTATTTACAATATTCACATTCATCCATGATAAACAAACATTTTATCCATGAGAAGTTATCAGTATTTGTTCAAAAGATTTTCCAATTTTTGCTTTCTTTTTATGAGTAATGTTATGAGTTCATTAACAAATGGTTTGTAGTTCATTTTTACAAACAACTTTTGCTAAATTAATAAATTCTTTAAACATCAAATCTTGTTTACTTTTCCATTTCAAAGTAATAACTTTTTTTTGCAATTGCAAAAATTGACCAGAGTAACTGAATCTGAAATATAGGTATTACATTAGGTACAGGAACATTGAATAGGATTAGTGAGTTAGAAATATGACAGTTATCAGACCATAAAGCCTTTACAAAATATTTGAAGTCTTTCCAGTATTGAACAACATTTCTACATTCAATGAACATGTGAACCCAGTTGGCATCTAGTAATTCATCACATTTCCAATGTTTACTTTCACTGTTTTTGAGTATAAGATTTATTTTATGTGGAGTATAGAAACTCCTATTCATAAATTTCCATGTATGCAATCTCCAATATAATGAAAAAGAGGTACTATACATATATTTCAATAACAGTTTTTTGGATTCCTCAGATATTTGTTCTCCATTAATCTTTACATATAGATAAAAGATAAATTTTTTAAATTTTTGTTACCATCCAACTTTTATTCGTTGAAAACCAAGAGATGAGCGCTTTCACGTGCTCCATGCACGCTTCATCAGATCTAACTTATGACAACTCTTATTCCCTTTTTATAGTTAAAATACAAACTTAATTAATCCAATTAAACTAATTATACAATTAAAAAAAGTGAAATAGTTAAAGTGATAGCATGCATTTAAACAGAAATCCTTCTATATCATATCAGCAGATTTCATTTACGCGTTCATGACCCATGTACAATGGAGCGCATCAAATTCTTATAACTACTTGTGTTCAGCATTTATTCATATATCTACTGAAAAATAAATATTCAACTAGTAATAAAACTAAATACCTTATCACAAGCATTTGAGCACTCTAAATTCAAACAATAAGTAAACACAGTACAAGAAAATTGCATCTGGAATCAAACATGAAAATATATGGAAAAAACATCCATATTTTATACGCATTCAATATACATTCAATGTAACATCTCCACTTCATAATAACTGTTACTAATAAATCTAATAACATTGTGAAAATGCAAAATATTAAAATATGTTTACTTTCACTGTTTTTGAGTATAAGATTTATTTTATGTGGAGTATAGAAACTCCTATTCATAAATTTCCATGTATGCAATCTCCAATATAATGAAAAAGAGGTACTATACATATATTTCAATAACAGTTTTTTGGATTCCTCAGATATTTGTTCTCCATTAATCTTTACATAGTAATTCCAAAAATCTGAGTCAAACTTTAGAGTGTCTTCTCTTAGTATCTTATAGTTAGGTGAGATACTTAATTTTTGATCATCTGTCTTTTCAAGACACCTAAGAAAAAGCTGGATCAAACTAGGTATAGATTCAGTCTCTAGGTTGATTGATACTCTCATTTTGTTTTCTATAAACTGCCATAATGAGTGTATAAACAACCAACTGTCTTGACTATTATCAAAACTACATAGAAGAGAGTTTAGTGGTTTAATTCTCTTATTTTCAATAAACTGATGCCAGAATATCAAGTTATTTTCCTTTAATATTTTCATCACATTGACGTTGAAAGAATCTAGGCAATCAGGGGAGTATGCTATAGGGAATATAAGAAATAGGAATGGTTTAATGTTGTAATTACAATCAATTATATTTTTAAGTTATTAAATATTTGATTAATGCCATAAGAAAAATGATCAAATTTCTTATTAAATAGACAAATATCACGTAAAAGCCAATGAACTCTACTTATTCCATATTGTTCCTTAAATTGATTTTATATAGTTCTGATATCAGTTATATGAATTTCATGCATTATTTTCCAGCCAGCTATATAGGTAGGTGAGATCCAGTGTAATATTACATTAATTATAACTGATTTGGAATAAAGATCTAAGCTAGGGAATGCTATCCCATTACTGTTCCAAGCTCTAATGTGCCATTTATATGCAATCCTAGATTTTAAGGGGAACCATAAAAATGTAAGTAGCATGGAATCTAATTTTTTAAATAAGTTTTTGGGAGGGGGTAGTATCAATGACTGTATATAAAACAACATTTTAGGCAAAATTATCATTTTAATTAAATAGAGCCTATCCTCCATTGTGAATAACATTTTATTCCATATTTTGATTAGTTCACTAATGGTGGTTATTAAATTATTGTAGTTTAGTTTAACAGACTCTTTCCATGTACTCTTTATACTGACACCCAAATATTCTAATACATCATTCTCCCAATTAAACAGGCTATTCTCTCTTAGGTCTTTGTTGATATTTTTGTGAATTAGTAATGTTTTGGATTTATTATGATTAAATTTAATCCCTGAAATTATTTTAAACTTGCTTAAGGTATTTATAACATCATGCAAAGAACCATCAATATCATCCAACATTAAAAACATATCAACAGCAAATAATTGTATCTTAGGACAATAGTCCTTATTAACTTGAAAGCCTTTTATATTTTGCTTGTTTCTGATATATGCAGCAAAAGGTTCCATTGAAAGAGCAAACAATAATGGTGCCAAAGGACAACCTTGTCTAGTTCCCTTGGGGATTTCTAGTGGTGAGGATAGACATGATAAGATTTTTCCATAAGCTTGTGCCCACTATAAATTTTCATTAATAAGTTGACAAAATCTGAGGAGAATTCAAAACCAATCAGAATTTTTTGTAGCTAAGACCAACTAATAGAATCAAAAGCCTTTTCTATCTCTAGGCTGATGATAGTTGTTTTTTTGTATTTGCATGCTATGTGTATTAATGATAGTAATTTAATAATGTTATCTTGCACTTTTCTATGAAGAATGAACCCTGTCTGATCATTATGTATTAGATTAGGTAATATTTTCTTTAGCCTATTTATAATCAGTGTTTAGTAATGAAATTGGCCTGTATGAATCACAAGATTTGGGGTCCTTACCTTGCTTTAAAATGGGGAGATAATTGAATATTTCAACGATGGAGGTGTTATATATTTTTGCTTAACCATAGTAAAGGCACTCATTATTTTCTTTATTATATATTCAGGAAAAATCTTATATAGTTCAGGAATTATTCCATCTAGTCATGGAGCTTTATTATCTTTTAAAATTTGTATTTGCTCTTTCACTTCTGTTAGTGTTATTTGTTTATTTAATATGTTATTTTGTTGCATTGACAGCTTAGTAGTTAGATTTTCTTGAAAAAAAAGTATTTATTTTATTATCTGCCTCCAAAAGTGGTGTGTCATTATTTATATATTTATAGTAGTTTTTGAACACTTCTAATATGCCCATTAAGTTAGATGTACTTTTAACTGAACCATCACTTTTATATTTAATCTCATTAATAAGATTTTGATTGTTTATTTTTTGGATCTTACCACAATTTTATGTAGATATTTAGGATTTACAGCATAAGATTGTAATTTCAATTTTTCCAGGTTTATGGCTACCTTATGATTCAGAACTTCTAAGTAGTTTTGATTTAACTTAGTAATTTCATTATGTGTTATTTATTTGGTTTTGCATCCATGTTTATCTTGTCTACATTTTTTTGTAAGTCTAAAAGTTCTTTGTCACACTCTCCTTTTTTTTAAGGTACCAATATTTTATTCTACCATATATATAAACTTTAAAGGTGTCCCATAGTATAGTATCAGTCACTTCACCATTATTATTTGTGTCCATAAACATGTCTATTTCTATCATTATCCATTCCCTAAAGTCTTTTAACTTACTTATGTAAGCAGGAATTCTCTGTATAAATCTTAAGTTATCTGTATGTGTAGTAAATGTAAAGTTCATAGCATTATGGTCTGAAAGTGGACAAGTCATTATAGATTATAGATACATCACTTTTTTTGTTTGTTTATTGAATTTTGTTTAATAAAAAGTTTGACCATTTTTCTTATGGAATTAATCAAATATTTAATAATTTTAAAAATACAATTGATTGTGATTACAACATTAAACAATTCCTATTTCTTATATTCACTATAGCATACTCCCCTGATTGCCTAGATTCTTTCAACATCAATGCGATGCAAAAATTAAAGGAAAATAGCTTGATATTCTGGCATCAGTTTATTGAAAATAAGAGTACTAACCACTAAACTCTCTGATATGTAGTTTTGATAATAGTCAAGGCAGTTGGTTGTTTATACACTCATTATGGCAGTTTATAAAAAAACAAAATGAGAGTATTAATCAACCTAGAGACTGAATCTACACCTAGTTTGATCCAGCTTTTTCTTAGGTGTCTTGAAAAGACAGATGCTCAAAAATTAAGTATCTCACCTATCTATAAGATACTTAGAGAAGACACTCTAAAGTTTGACTCAGATTTTTGGAATTACTATGTAAAGATTAATGGAGAACAAATATCTGATGAATCCAAAAAACTGTTATTCAATTCTACATATGGTACCTTTTCTTCATTATATTGGAGATTGTATACATGGAAATTTATGAATATGAATTTCTATACTCCACATAAAATAAATCTTATACTCAAAAAAAGTGAAAGTAAATGTTGGAAATTACTAGAGGTCAACTGGGTTCACATGTCCATTGAATGTAGAGATGTTGGATGAATACTGGAAAGACTTCAGATATTTTGTGAATGATTTATGGTCTGATAACTGTCATATTTCTAACTCATTAATTCTATTCAATGTTCCTATACCTAATGTAATACCTAAATCTCAGATTCAGTTACTCTGGTCAATTCTTGCAATTGCCAGAAAAAGTATTACTTTGAACTGGAAAATTAAACAAGATTTGATGTTTAAAGGATTTATTAATTTAGCAAAAGTTGTTTGTAATAAGAACTGCAAACCATTTGTTATAGAACTCATAACATTAATCATAAAAAATAGCATGGCAAAAATTGGAAAACCTTTTGAACAAATGCTGATAACTTCTCATGGATAAAATGATTGTTTATCATGGATGAATGTAAATATTGTAAATAGTTTTGTTATTGTTTTATTTTATTTGTTGCATGTACATTTGTGTATGTTTATAATGGAAACAAAATTAAAAAAAATAAGAAACATAGTGTTACCCCACCACTGACCCACTAGAAAAAATACACTTTGGTATTAAGTCAAATTATACTGTTACTGAAAATTTAGAAGGCATATATCATTTGTAGTTATTTAAAAGGGAAAAGTATGTAAAGTACTTATAGTGGGGAAAAGAGAGAAAATGAACATTAGTAACAAAATAGTATAGGAAGAAAGGAGAGAGAGAGTGTTATTTAAATACTTAGTACTATATGTAATTAGAAGAAGTAGATATAGAAAGGAAAAGAGAAAGTTAATGATAAAGATGATTCACCTTACCTTACAGTATAGAGATTTTCCAAAATCAAATATATTATGATTCATAAAACAAAGCATTTAAAATTAAAAGGAATTTATTCATTTGTCCTTTACTTTATTAGTTTTGTTTGGTCATTCCTTCACAGACCATCCATTTTTTGTTGCCTGTTTCTTCAAACTCTGGGATGACCATTCAGTTTCTTTTATGTCTGACAGTATTTTCTTCTTTTGAATAAATTCTACTATTTCTTTTATGGAATCAAAGATCTTCACTCCTTCTAGCAATGTGATTTTTATTCTTGCAGGAAAAAGAATTTGAGCTTTAATATTGTCTTTTTTCAAGGACTTAATTAGAGGAACACACTCCTTTCTTCTGGATATGACTGTAGAGGTATAGTCATTGTCAAACTGAATAACTTTTTTACCCATCTTGATAGGGGAATTAGTTCAAGCTGATTTCAACACTAAGCCCTTGCCTTGGGAGGAAAGAAATCTATCTATTATAGACCTGGGGTTAGATGAACTCAGAGACGAAGCTGGATTTGCCAGGGATTGATGAGCCCTCCCAATTGCAAAAAAGAGGGATTTAGGCATGTTGATGAAAACCACTTATAGAGGAATTGAATCATGTTAGCACCCTCTTCATTCTTAGGAATTCTATATATTCTTATATTATTTCTCCTTGATCTACTTTCAAGGTCTTCCAGTTTCTCAATCATCCTGGTGTTTTGTTTCAGAAGAAATTCATTGTGATGTTCATTTTCTGTCACTCTAGTATCCAGGTCAGTTACTGTTTCCTCTAAGGCAAGAATCTTTTCAGATTGTTTTTTTTTTACTATTCCATTTAGATTCTCCAGTTGTTTACTGCATTCTTCTTTGATAATATCCATTTTGTTTTCAAATTTGTAAATTTTTAGTGACAGTTCTTGGATGTTTGTTTCTTTCTTCACTGCACTCTCCTGGTGTGGGTTCTTTGCATTGCTCATGTTGAGATCTCCAGTAGAAAACGTCTTGACAGGAATAATTAAAAAATTCTCTTGACTATGTATTAGTTTTTAGAAAATAATAAAGAGTCTATGTTAATCCATCTTTTAGTATACTTTTAGTTAGATTTTTCTAAAAATTAAAGTATATTTCCTGTCAGGATATTAAAATCTAGGCAGAGCTATGAATTTCTGCTGCTATCAGACTGGCATCTTAGCTATGCCCTATAAAAAGTGTTTTTGATCTGCAGCATTACCTTGGAAACTCCTTTAGCAGTATTGTAGCAGGTATAACACCAACCATCTCAATCTATTCAAATAAGAATGAAAGGCTGTTAACTGCAGATGTATTTATCAACATCAACAGGACATTTAAAACAGTTAATCACAAGCTTTTATTAAACTGTACAAATTCAATTTTACAGACAACACAAAAACATGGTTCCATAGCTACCTAAAAGATGGAGCACTTTAAATAAATTGTAATGACTCATTTTCTGACAGGGACATTTTCAGCAATAATGTTCTAAAAGGCTCGGTACTAAGTGCACTACTATTTTCTGTTTTTATCAATCCAATTATCTTACACCGGCCAAACTTAAATCCAATAATGTATGCAGATGACTGAACCCAGGAAATCTCTTCAGAACCTCTAAACATGTCTCCAAACTGACTCCTTTGAATCATCTATCTCTACAACAATAAGCATTTATTAAATGCTAAGGAAACTAATGTAATATTGTTTGCTACACCCCAAATACAAGCTTACTCTCTGCCAGTAGTTCTTAAACACTTTAGAGGAAATAATATACCCAATACAGCACAGCAAAAGTATCTTGGCCACATAAGTTTTTTCTCCAACTTAAACTTTGCTATCACATACCACACCTTATGTATACTTCTGCATATTCAACCATTGCCAAAAATGTCTCAATCCACAAACTTCAGTATAGCATGCCTTGGTATACTTGTACTCCATCTACAACACTCATAAATTACAAAATGCCAAAAACAAGATAATTCATTTTGCTATACTAGTGGATATGAGCATGCATTACTGCAACCTACTGCAAAGGTTTGATTGGCTTCCAGTTACTCAAAGTGCCACCATGCTCTATGTTACCCTTTTTATTCAAAGTTATTTTTCTTGATTACTGTCCTCCTCCTATAAACAGAGAACTTTTCACCAGACATTAAACCTACACACTAAGGAATAATCTAAATGCCTTCCAGACACTGATCTGTCCTAAATTTAAAACTACAGCTAGAGAAACAGCATTCTCTAGAAGAGGGCAAGCCATATGGAATCATCTATCCACAGATGTCTAAAAAAATCAAACATTATATCTGTTTAAAGTTGCATTGGTTGAACACCTTCATAAAGAGGCTGAATGCATCTGTTACAGTGATAATGCTTAAACTCAGTACCACTTTGTGCCTGCATCAGAACTTTGTTTTATAATAATCAAAATATTAAAGGTATAAAATAGCACATTAATGTTACAATTCCATTTTAAAGGTATGTGCACCTAGTTGTAACTGACATGTTGTATACATTTTGTATATCACCCCTGTAATATATATATATATATATATATATATATACACACACACATACATATATGTATATGCCTTGTATATTGATTCTGTGTGTATGTATATGTATATATATATATATATATATATATATATATATATATATATTTGTTTTATTGTACTTAAACACCCAAGCCATGATTGAAATGGGTCAGCAGACCAGCACACTTAGCTGATTAATAAGATAAAATAAATAAATAAATAAATAAATAAATAAATAGATAGATAGATATATAAATAAATAACATTAGGTCCAAAGGCATGCTCTATGAGCCCATAAAATTTTTAAAATTCTTATGAACCTATACATATTACTGTCTTGTCACTCTGTTATCTGTATAATGATCTGCAGTTCTAGTTATCCTCACTGATGTATTCTTAACTTCCATACCTCTGCATTATACACATATGCTCTATACCTTACCTTCCAGACTCACTTCCATTACCATGAAAATTCTTTACAGTAACTAATCTGCAATGAAGCACATGTATATATTTTGATGCCCATGCCCTTGTCCAGTAATCAAGGAGCCTCAATTCTCACCACTAGCACCAGTGAGGGGAATCCACATTGGGAGGATAACAAGTACATACAAAGTAAAATACAATTTCCCTTAAGAGCACACAGATATCATAGTCAGTCTGGGGCTGGTTTCTCTTTCTCTCCAGATTCCCAATAAGACTCCCCACTGGCACAGCTATAGGGTCCAGATCTCAGCCAAGTAGTCAAGCCAAAGCCTCTAGTACACTCTCTATCCAACCAGTGTCCCTGCCCAAGTAGCTGACACACACACACTTTGAGATTTGATTTTATATACAAACACACAGACACTCCCTGGGAAAGCTGGAACAGATTCACTAGCTATGCCTCCTTCTGCCCAGGCTATAAGGTAGTAATCACTGCCACCAACTACTCTTATCAGCTACTCTAAAGGCCCTTACCAAAGGGTGTCCAATTCTACTGTTTAATGTTATTATTATCCAGTTAGTAAGTGTGACCAACAGCAAGGCTATTGGAGTGACTTATACAGTATCACCAAATACATGCAAGTACGCTAAGAGCTTACATTATCTCTACATAAAACAGCCACAGTTAAAAGGTTTAAAATATTTAATAATAAATAATAAAAACACAAGACAATACTCATTAATTCAACACAGTAAAAACAGAGTGGTCAGACATCACAGGAAATACTTTAAAAGAACATTGTAGGACAGTCTGACATAAATATAGAAACAGCTAGACTAATCTGGATATATTCCTATCCATCTCTTAGAGAAATATTAAGATCTAGGTTTTACTTACAGAGCAAAGCAAGTGCTGATGAGCTGATGTGTTCAGGTTCAGGCACAAATACAAAATGCACTTCTTTCTGAGATTGTCCTTAAATTGATAATGTACATTACTGCTGAGTCATTTCAGATTACATCATTCTTGTCTCTTCTGATTTAGTTCCCAGGCTAACAGAACTCAAAATGTAACATTTCTTTGTGATCTCCACCTGCCAGGAAGCCACAACAATAAAAGACACTTTACATATGAAATCTACTTATTATCTCTGTCTTAGGACAATAAAAAGAATTTCCAGCTGCAGACATCCTGTCTCCGAGCTTGAGATCACACACAATTGTAAAATTCTTTACTTATCAGTTTTCTTCCAGCAGGGTGCACTGCGGTTAACTTTTTGAAGTTCAGCACATAACACAGTTTTCTTACATTTGTCAAACAAGCCTATGGAACATATTAATATTTACAATGAGATTATTTACAAAATTCTATCTTGCAGGGCTAACACCCCCTCAGTTTATCACATATATGTTAGCAAATCAAGATTATTACTATGTATGTATATTCAACAATCCCCTTTATATTGTACATATTGATTAACAAGTCTGTTTTATAGGTCATAACTTTTTATTGAAATCATTTTTGCCTTATTTCTGTTTTGTATAACATACAATGAAATGTTTAGAATTCTTTATTTTGTAAGGCACAGCTTAAACTTATTTTTGCATCTCTGGTTAGCTTTTCCTCTTAGAAAATCCATGATAAATGAGTACTCTTCAAGCTGACTATCTAGTCAAGAAAATTAAATAAACAAGTGAATGAATGAATAATGAATAAATTACTTTGAACTGATTACGATCAGCCATACTTAACTATGTTGAGCAACACAACAATAGCGGTATGTCATACAGGCTTCAGCAGATATATATATGACATTTACATTTATAACATCATTGTAAACAGCATAAATAGCTACTGACAGATACCGCACCAGGATTCTACCTCACAGCTCAGTCATAAACATTAGGTTCTAGCTACTGATACCTTATTCTTCATGCTGTATAACTATTATTTAAAATATAGATGCTTATTACTATAGTGTGTATTGTCTGTTGTATTTGTTTCTTATCAGAAATATAATAATAATAATATATTTGTAGACGTGTGCAGGTTATGTATGTGTAATTGTGTGTGTGTGTGTGTGTGTGTGTGTGTGTGTGTGTGTGTGTGTGTGTGTCCGCATACCTGTCAACCTCTCAGAGCAAGAAATCTGAACAAAGCCAAAAATAATGGGGGGACAAATAGGGACACTTTTTAAATACTGTTCTTTCAAACTTAGAAAGTTGAACGCGTAACAGGTTTTGTATTGTTATGCATTTTCTGAAAGGTATGAGGTGTGAAACTTAAATGGATTTTATTATTTATTATTATAATGTAACTTCCATCTTCAGTAATTTGCTAGAAAAACACAAATTTTATGAAGAACAGACCAAAAATATGAGGCAAAAATCTGGACATTCTGCAAAAATCTGTACTGTTGAGAGGTAGTGTGTGTGTCCTGGATGGTGTTGTACTTCCTTTAGGACAAGTGTCTCTGCCTTTCACTTATTGAATGTTGGGAAAAAGTGCAGCTGCACAGCAACCATGCATTGGATTAAGCAGAGAAACACAGAATGAATGAATAACTGAATTATTAATATGTTATTTAATGTATAGCATTGTCCCGTTCAATTCTCAACTAGAGCGTCTTCTGTGTGGAGGCATGCGTGAATGGGTGTGCCTTCGTTGAAGGTTGTGTGTCAGGGCTGGTAACTCAGCACTTAAAAATCCACTACCCAACATTAGCGGACCGGAGTTCCGCTGTGGTGACCCCTAACCGGGATAAGCCGAAAGACACAACAACAACAACATGTGCACAAAGTTAACAGTTTTTACCTTGTGCCTAATCCATGGCTAAATGGGCTTTGTATCAGTATACCTAGTGGGTTTACAAAAATAAATACATGCATGCATAGTTGAAATGTTTTCACATCAGATGTAATATTGGAAAACTAATTTATCAGATATTTCTGGGTTTATAGTACATGCTTTGGTATTATTTAGTCATTTCAAATTGTTAAATAGGTAAATAGGTTTTTGCCACATGGACAAGCCAAAAACATAAATTACATCAAACATGTAGTTGTGATAACCATGTAGTACTTCAAAAAACATCTGAGCTCATGTACCAAACTCTTGATATAGAATGATCATGACATAGCAGCACTAAATCATGTCCGTCCTGCAGTAAGACAGTGCTACAATAGATGAGGTACAACACATGACTGCATGTAGTGCATTCACTGCACTAACATTTCCATGGTAGTACTAACAATAACCAAAGGATCCGCGGTGGTATAGCGGTAGTGTTGTTACCTCACAGCAAGAGGTTCTCCTGTTCGATTCTCGGCTGGAGTGCCTTCTGTGTAGAATCTGCATGTCCTCCTCGCGGTCGAGTGGCCTCCAAAAGACATGCGTGAATGGGTGTGCCTTTGCTGAAGGTTGGGCGTCGGGCTGGCAACTTGGCACCACAAAAATCAACTGCCAATCATTAGCGGACCGGAGTTCCGCTGTGGTGACCCCTAACTGGGAAAAGCCAAAAAGACAAACAACTAACAATATCCAAAGTAAACCTTATTTTAGCAGTCTCCCAGGAAACACATACACCACCAAAGGTTGAAATCACCTACAGGCACATAACAGCTATAGTTAAATCCTGTATCACTGACATCCCTTCAGATTTCTTTGATGTGCAAAGATCGAAAGCACTGTAATGAGCTGTTAGAACAATGCAATGTATTTGCCTTTAGTGTACACAGAATCTAATTTTGGAGACTTCCTTTGATAAAACTTATCATCACTTGTACTTTCACCTTCAAACTATACATTCTGTTCTTAGATGATAACCAGAACCAAGGCTGCAGTTTATGTCTTTTACATTGGGCACAATTACTTGCAGGCAAGTATTTTACCCTAGCTGCTCTGGCAATTGAATATGCTAAAATCACTGTACTATGAACATTGCTTTACACAGATGAATGCTTCTTCATATTATCCATTTCCCGATTCTGTTGCACTATGTAACTGCTGAAGCCTATTCCTTTCACCTGAACATGAGCATGATGTTGCACATTCACCATTTTGGATACCTTCCTTTACATCTGCAGTGCTGATGTCCTAATGAAATTCACATAAATTTTGCATGAGGTCTCATCAAAATCTTGTAAGGCACAACCTATATATCTCATTTATAAAAAGATAGGAACATAAGTATAATACTAAAAAAGTAATCATGTGAATCATAACATGCCTAGCTAAATACACATTTAAGCAGACATTTTTAAAAGTGTGCGTTGCCCTTTTCAAGCAGTTAACAGTGCTCACATCCCTAATATGGTGGGACCAGCCATTCCTGATAAAGCTGAGGTAAATCTGTAGTTAGCTATCATCAAGACTAGCTTGAATGGTAGCTAAAGCAATACTTACTGGACCACTAGTGGCAACCTGGTCCACAAACAAAGAATAAATTGAGTTAAGACACTCTCCTTTCATTGTCTTTTTTGTTGGTGCAGACTTTATAGAACTGCTGGTCTTGTGATGAAATAGGATACCATTTGGACTGGATCTTTCTTGGCTCAAAAACAAAAATTGGCCAACTCACGGCAGCTAGTAGGGTACTAAATATACGGATAGTCATGATAATCTATTATACGTTTTGAAAGATTTAAGGTCTTTAATTTTCTTTGTTAGATATCTTTGAGTCCTTTCCGGATGAGTCATATGCTAGAATTTATTTTTGACAAAGTGGGGTATTAGATTTCATGATAGGTCTGAAAAGGTCAGAATACAGGTATGATTACCTCTTTGGATCTTAAGGAAATTAACTGGCCAAAAAAGTTTTTTCTTACTATGATAGAAACACGATGAATAAATGAGAGAGAGTGTTGTCCACTTAAGTAGCCAGGTCTGGTATAATAGTGTCTGTCAGAAGAAAATAATAATTTATAATACAAAAGATTGCATGCCAAAAATACCCCAGCAGCTTTGCTTAGTACTTTTGCTTTTACTCAGTAAATCCCATGACCTTTAGGAACACAGTTGAACTATATGAGGCAACCTAACTGTATAACTTGTTTTTTCCCCCACATTTGAATAAAATTACTACAGTCTTGACTATTCATATAGTTTTTCGTGGATTCTATTAACTCTTTCAGTGAGTGTCCATTGCAGTACATTTAGTGTAATCACAAAACAAGCAACACAACTATCATTCAGGCTAATTTGTATTATCATTAAAAAGTAAAGACAATCACAGTTCTAATTCCTGTGACATTCAAATGGCTGATGCATGTCTCTGAGTCTGAAGTATGTTTAATTTTCTACAACCAGCTTTTGCTTATTCATCTCGCAGCATTTCATTATTTTTCCTACATTTGAATCTCCTCTTAAATTACATAATCTACTTAGTAGCTTTCTTCCTATATGTACATATGAAGAATTTATATTCTTAATTTACATATCAGCTGATACTGTCAGAATCATATCCGACACCAAACGTGCAGGCACAAGTGATGATGACTGCTTCCTGCCAGTCCCCTAACCTGTGTGGTTATGATGACATTGGATACATAGTATGGTCAGTTCATGCACTGCCCTGCATATGTGATACTGCATGTCTCATTTTAGACTGCATTATTTGTGCAATGGCCCATGGTTGTGGACAAGAGTACACCTATTTGACAGAGGTGCAGTATGTTGTACCCACCTTTGCCATGGCTGTGATTTGGCTGGGGAATTTTCTTCCTGTGATTCTCCAGCCTGCCTTTCTGTCACTGCTATGACTGGTATGCAAGGGCCTGCAATTATGATCTCCTGATGCTCCAGTTAACTGTGCAATACAATATTTTTAAGCATGGTGCACACAATAAATATATTTTTGCATATATAAAGCACCACACTGTAGAACAAGCCAAACCTCACACCACAAGTTCCAGGCCAGATGAATTCACTCAGTTTAGTACACAGACTGATTTATTAAAATTAAAAAAAAAAAACTTTTTCAGTAAACGTTAACACCAAAACTTCAAACTCTTATACCATTAAGAGCAAGTAACACTTCTCCGGCACCTCGGCTTTCAGAAAAGCCTTTTCAGGGGCGTGGCCAAGGATGTACACAGGATAGCAGCAGATTTCTTCAGCTCCACCAATTTCATTACACTGACAGGAATTAATTACTTAAAAAATTAATTTTTTGAAGTAATTTTCTTTCTAAATACGTTTGTTTTATATAGTTCTTGAACTATATCTAAAAAAGAAAGGAAATCCTAACAATATTCCTGTCAGAAATCACTGTGGAAATTTTCCTGTCAGTTTATCAGTCTGAAATGAGTTCTAGTAAGACAAATTCTCAAGACTCCAGCATCAAGAAAGAACTTCAGTCTCTGATAATTATAATCCAGCAACTTACTGATAAAATGGATAAAATGGATACTAAAATAGACACCTTCATAGAAAAAACTACAAAACAAATAGACCTGTTACATACAGAACTGCAACAACAGAAGATCCAGATGACAGGCATAGAAGAAGCTGTGAATGACATGGAAAATAGAATCCAAGAAGAGGAAATCAACATTGAGTTTCTGCTGAAACAAAATGCACATTTACAAACAAAGCTGGATGACCTGGAAAATAGATCTAGGCAATAACATTAGGATTTTTGGACTGCCAGAAAATATTGAAGGTAACAATATTACTTCTTTTTTAGCAACTTGGCTCCCTAAAACTTTAGACTTACCAGAAGCATTCTCTTTTGGTATCGAAAGAGCACATAGATCTATAGCTAATACTAACTCTAACAAAAATATCCTAGATCAGTTATAGTTAGATTTCTATCATCTTTTGATAAAGAGATGGTTCTTAAATCTGCTTGGGCTAAAGCTCCTGTTAAGATTAATGAGACAACTGTGCTTTTGACAATGACTATTCTCCCATGGTAATTGCTAAAAGAAAAGTTTTTCTGCCACTAATAAGGGAGCTTAAAAAAGCACAGTTTAAAACATACCTTCTGTTTCCTGCCAAGCTTAAAATCTTCCTTCCTGATGGTCCTAAGGTCTTCGATGATTTAGACTCTGCTTTACTGTTTGTCAAAGAAAAAGGATTTTGGATAAAATAGAAGAAATGGAATGGGCTAGTTCTTCATTAAAGAGATTGGCAACTGAAGCTTCCTGGAAGACTTCAGAGAAGAAGAAGAGACTAAAAAACAAATGATTTGTTATATGTTTTTTTTCTCTCTCATCATTTTAGTTCATTATTAATCTTTTTGAATATAGTTCCTGCATTTCCAGAAAGCCACAAATATTTTGGAAAAGATTTAATCAAAGTTATTCTCTATGTGCAAAGAAATGTTTTGTTTCATAACCAGTCAAAATGCCTGAGGATTTAATTGTAGGCTGTGACTCGATTTGTTTCTCTTTCTGAAAAAAGTAAGGTTAGTAATTTGATACTTTTTTTATCTTTACCTTTTTTTTTCCTTCTTCTTTTATTATTTTCTTTGTTTAAACAATGACATTCTATTTAGATTATGTAGTTGGTAAAGGGTGGGGGTGGGCAGGGAGAGAACAGTAATGAAAATATCATTAATAGAATAATAACATATTTATTTCTTGTAAAAGTTTATAAGTTTTTCAAATGCTATTTCTAATTATACTTTCTTGATTATACTGCTTATGCTTGTTTGTAA